>NC_090380.1:63820245-64120245 GCF_036365525.1 Heterodontus francisci
TTGGCTGTTTCACTACTGTCCATCCTGCTGCACTTCACTTTCACGTAGGGGGCCTAGAAAGTCCGTGTTGGCAGCTAAGCAGACCGCTCACAGGTAATGTACAGCAGCAATCACTGTATAGCAGGCAGGAGCAGTGGACGATGGTACATTGTTTCACTCTGCAGCACAGGGACTGTCAAGCTAAATTGCTGAGCCCCAATGCTACCCCCACTTGAAATCAGCTAACCCAGTACAACTTTGCTGATTTGTACAGCTGACTGTGTTGTTACCCCCTAGGCCTTTAGGAAAGCTTTATAAAACATTTTGTTGTTAGTCACTTTCTGCATGTGCCTTATTCCATTGGCTATACACCCAAGATTCCATTGGCTATCTTTAATCCTGACATACACTGTGCTGATGGATTGCATCGTTTCGAAAGGTCTGTATATTTGAACGCCTTAAGTTTCTCTGCTCTACATTTAGATGTTGTCTCCTTATTCTTACTCCCAAAATGTCTAACCTCATGTTTTTCCACATTAAGTTTCATCCAATATCTAAGTACCCAATCTATTAACCCTGTCTATGTTCTTCAGAAGTCACTTACAATCGTTTTCACAGTTAACCATGCTCACTATCTTGTGTAATCCACAAATCTTGATATTTTTACTCCTTACCCAAATCCACATTTCTGGTTTATATTGAAAAGTGTAACAGTCCCAACACTGAAACCAAGGAACACCACTGTTACCATTTCTTCAATTCAAAAATTATCCATTAACCACTACTTTCTCTTTATGTGCTAAAACCAACATTTTTAGGGCCAAATCGGTTGTTCAGTATTCCTCAGATCGCTATTAAAAATCCAGATACTCATTGAGCAAGACTTAACTTATGATTTCGCTGATTGCTAGATCTGGGTGAGGGGGGGAATCCACAGCGCAGCCCTAAAACCACATTAATTTTAACACAGTCTGCCTATTTTTTTTAACAATCAACCTCCAAGATGGTGCTTGAATTACCTTTTGGAAATTCATATATACAATTTCCACTGCATTTCAGTGTACATCATTTCCTCCAAAATGTCTATTTGTCAGAGATGACTTGCCTTTTATTAATCTTTCTTTCTAAAGTGGATATTAATGTTTCCCTTATTATAGCCTCTACAAGCTTACCTACTACTGATAAGTCATAGTTACCTAGTTTATCCCTTTCTCCCCTTTTGAACTGCTGTGTTACATCCCACAACTCTGGCACAACATCCATTTCCGAAGATGTTTGACTGCTTGCCCTGACTTCCTGCAGCACATTCTCATGGCCTGGTGTTGTTCCACTCCGAGTAGCTCTAATTTTTTTGGTCTTTCTTCCTTCTATATAGTTGTCCTATCTGAATGCTCCACCTCATTGTCTTCTCCTCTTTAATTTTGGTGACAACCAAGGCAATTTACTCAATTATTATCTCTGGTCATCTGTTCATCCTCCACAAGATGATTTTCTTTTCATCTTTAGTCTCTAATCTCGTCCAAGTTGTGTAGCTTGCTTGTTTTAACCTGATCTGTACCTTTTCGTTATTCCCTCAGTAGTTTCTGCAGCTTATGTAAATGCAGTTCAAATTTATTGAGCTTGAGCCTTTCATCGTGGTAGTTGTTTCAAGCTTGAAATCATTTTGATTGCTCTTTGTTTAAATTCCTAATGCAGCTCTTTTTTTAAGTGGGGGAATAAAACTGCAAGCCAAATGCTAGCATTGGCCTCATTGTTGCTCACGCATAAGACAATTTAACCTACAGACATTAATGACACGGTGCATAATAATATTGGCCTTGAATTTAGGGATTTTTGATGGCGAACTGTCAGTGGAATCTGACCACAATTTCAGGATTTAGCGCCAGCACAATTATCACAGGCTGCGTTGTGGACCACCACCAATCCCCACCCCCCCACCACCACCACCACCACCACCCACCACCACCACCCCCCACCCCCCACCAGCAATCAGCGAAATCATAAAAAGTTAAGCCTTGCTCAATGAGTGTAACTGGATTTTTGACAGCGATCTGAGGAGTAATGAACAACCAATTTGGCCCTAAAAATAAGTGGAATGTTCTTAAATATCTCTACTGTGATTAATTACTAGATTTCATAAATTGCTTAAAAAAATTAAAGTTTGTTCATGTTATTTCAGATTCTACCTTCACCCCATGTGTATGTCCTTATCTTTATTTGCTCTCTCAAATTTTTAAAAAGTAATTTGATTATTCATGCTTTTCATTTCCAAGTTGGTAGTACGTGAGAATTCTTTAATGTGATTGGCTGCTTGGACAGCTTAATAACATCACTGCAGCTCCATGCTGGGGAATTCCTATTAAACAAAGCTACAATCAACTGCATGTCAAGAGAGTTAAAGTTCACACACAAAGATGACTAGATCTCTCAGCGAAACTTTCTTTGAGGTCAGCAGCATAAACCCTCGTTTCACCGCTGACCGCAAAATCCGGGCTATTAGTATATGGTAACTGCATTAATAAGTTGAATGTCTAACTATCGTAGATCCCCTCTCACCCCCACCCCCCAACCATTGGAATCAATGGTAAGATCAGGTTTGCTGAATTAACGCCACTGTGATTATCACAGCCACTTACACCATTACAGGGCGACACTAGTCGTCTCAGTATGTTTGGTGCAATCACAGGAATCATAGTTTACCATTTACATTAAGAAATAGTTGTGTTGCCTTCAGTGCTTTTTAATTATTCAGTGGTGCAGATCTAATGATGTGTCAAGTCACTGCTGCAAAGCAACAGAAATTATATATCTGTCGGAAACGGATTGATGGTTCCTAGCCATTTACTACCGTTTGTTGCTTTTTTGTAATTTGGATCATCACTGTTCCATCCAAGAAACTAACCAGAGATATAAAAATTCCTTACAGTAAATTGTGGTTTTATTTGTGTTCCATCAGTTCAGCTTTCAAATATCTATTTAAACAGTTTGGGCCCAAGTGGCACATCACAATGGGGCTTTTACTTTGGCCACTTGCCACTCTGTTTCTGATCTGCTACTATGCTTCCTGAAGCATATTCTAGTTATTTTTTCCAGAAAATTTGCCATTGGAGGATTGAGGATCACTTGTGCCGTTCTACAGCAGTCTTGCCTTTGCACAGAATTCTGGACCATAATTTTTTATCAAAAAAAGTATCTTCCAAAACATTTATAAATTTTTTCCTCCTACCTCCAATTGTCAAACATCTTCCTTCAGTGATCAGGATGGGAGTGTTAGATCACAGGCTTCATCACATCTTTTGCTGGTTTTCCTGAGAATAGATCTGCTCCTTATTGGTTCTTCCAGAAGAAAATGAGGATTGGTTAACAGGCAGAAACTGAGAATTGGAATAACTGGGTCATTTTCAGGATGGCAGGGTGTAACTATTGGAGTGCCATAAGAATCAGTGTTTGGGCTCAGCTATTTGCAGTCTATATCAATGATTTGGATGAGAGGACGGAGTACAATATATCCAAGTCTGCTCTCAATATAAAACTAGATGGGAAAGTAAGCTGTGAGGAGGATGCAAACAGGCTGCAAAGGGATATAGACCGGTTTAGTGATTGGGCAAGAAACATAGAAAATAGGAGCAGGAGTAGGCCATTCGGCCCTTCGAGCCTGAACCACCATTCAATACAATCATGGCTGATCGTCCAAACTCAGTACCCTGTTCCCGCTTTCTCTCCATGTCCCTTGATTCCTTTAGCCCTAAGAACTATACCTCACTCTTTCTTGAATATATTTAATGATTTAGCCTGAACTGCTTTCTGTGATAAATATTCCACAGGTTCACCACTCTCTGGGTGAAGAAATCCCTCCTCATCTCAGTCCTAAATGGCTTACCCCTTTATCCTTAGATTGTGACCCCTCGTCCTGGACCCCCCCCCCCCCCACCGCCATCAGGAACATCCTTCCTGCATCTAGTCTGTCCAGTCCTGTTAGAATTTTGTAGGTTTCTGTGAGATCCCCTCATTCTTCTAAACTCTAGCGAATACAAGCCTACTTGACCCAATCTCTCTTCATATGTCAGTCCTGCCATCCCAGGAATCAGTCTGGTGAGCCTTCACTGCACTCCCTCCATAGCAAGAATATCCTTCCTCCAATAAGGAGACCAAAACTGCAAACAGTACTCTAGATGTGGTCTCACCAAGCCTTGTATAATTGCAGCAAGACATCCTTGCTCCTGTACTCGAATCCTCTCACCATGAAGGCCAACATACTATTTGCCTTCTTAACTGCCTGCTGCACCTGCAAGGAGGTAGCAGATGGAGTATAATGTCGGGAAGGGTGAAATTATTACATTTTGGTAGGATGGAAAAGTGGAGAATTTTTTTTAAGAAGATGAGAGACTAGTAAATGTTGCTATTCAGAGGGAGTTTGGGATCCTTGTACACAAATCACAAAATTAACATGAAAGTACAGCAAGCAATTAGGAAGGCAAATGGCATGTTGGCCTTTATTGCAAGGGGGCTGGAATACAAGAGTAAAGAAATATTGCTGCAATTTTATAGGGCTTTGGCAAGGTAACACCTGGGTTACTGTGTATCGTTTTGGTTTCAATATCCAAGGGAGGATATACTTGCCTTGGGGGTGGGGGTGGGGGGGGGGGGGGGGGGGGGGGGGGGGGGGTGGTACAATGAAGGTTCAGCTAATTTATTCCTGGGATGAGAGGGCTGTCCTATGAGGAAAGATCCAGTAGAATAGGCTGATATACTCTGGAGTTTAGAAGCATGAGAGGTGATCTTATTGAAATGTACAACATTCTTTGAGGCTTTAACATAGATGTTCAGAGGCAGTTTCCCCTGGCCGAAGAGTCTTGTGCTAAGGGTTATAGTCTCTGGATAAGGGGTTGGCAATTTAGGACTGAGATGAGGAGAAATTTCTTCAGAGGGTTGTAAATCTTTGGAATCTTCTACCTCAGAAGGCTGTGGATTTCAGTGGATATTCAAACCTGGGAACAGTAGATTTTTGGGCACTAAGGCAATCAGATATGGGATAGGGTGGGAAAATGGAGTTGATGTAGAAGTTCAGCCATGATCCTGCTGATGGTGAAGTTAAGGATAGTATCAAATAGAGAGGAAAGGTATACAATATTGCCAAGATTAATGATAGGACGGAAGATTGGGAACATTTTAGAAACCAGCAAAGGATGACTTTTAAAAAGAAAAATGGTAAAATAGATTGAGAGTAAACTAGCAAAAAATATAAAAACAGACATTGAGGTTCTACAAATATATGAAAAGGAAGAGAGTAACTGAAGTAAACATTGGACCCTGAGAGGATGAGACTTGGGAATTAATAATGGGAAACAAGGAAATGGCAGAGACTTTGAACAAATATTTTGTAGCTGTCATCAAGGGAGATGACACTGAAAGTATCCCAATAATAGTGGAAAATCAGGGCAAATAGGAGGGAGGAACTTAAACCAATCATTATTACTAGAGAAAAAGTGCTAGGTAAACGAATGGGACTAGAAGCCCCTGAACCTGATGTCCTGCATCCTAGGGTCTTAAAAGAAGTGGCTGCATTGGTTGTAAACTTCCAAAATTCCCTAGATTCTGGAGAGGTCCCAGCAACTTTGAAAACTTCAAATGTAATGCCCCTATTCAAGAAAGGGGGATGGAGTATAAAAGTAGGGAAGTCTTGCTGCAACTGTACAGCACATTGATGAAACCACTCCTAGAGTACTGTGTACAGTTTAGGTCTCATTTAAAGATGAATATAGTTGCATTGGAGGCAGTTCAGAGAAGGTTTACTAGGTTGATTCCTGGGATGAAGGCGTTATCTTATGAGGAACAGTTGGTCATGTTGGGCCTATATTCATTAGAATTTAGAAGAATGAGAGGTTATCTTATTGAAACAGGTAAGATTCAAAGGGGGCTTGATAGGGTAGATGCTGGGAGGTTATTTCCCCTCATGGGAGAATCTACAACTAGGGGTATATTTTCAGAATAAGGGATGGCCCATATAAGATGGAAATGAGGAGGAATTTCTTCTCAGAGGGTTGTGAATCTTTGAAATTCTCTACCCCGGAGAGCTGTGGAGGCTGAGTCAATGAATATGTTCAACGGTGAGATAGACAGATTCTTGAGCTCTTGGCGAGTCAAGGGTTATGGGGAACAGGCAGGAAAATGGAGTTGAGACCAAGATCAGATCAGCCATAATCTTATTGAATGGTGGAGCAGGCTCTGGGGGCTGTATAACCTACTCCTGCTTCTAGTTCTTATTTTCTTATCCTTCTTTCTACCAAATGTACCAAGGTGTTGTGGCGCATATTTTCTTGTGCAGGGAAGATGGGTGCGGTGAATACTGGGGTTGCTGCTGTTGGTTCTTTTGGATATATCAGCTGCAGTTGATGCCTTTGAAATCTCTGGTGGCCCAGGTAGATTTGTACATGGAGTACAAGAAGTCCTTCAGAATTATATTATGAATTAGAATCCTTGTATAGTTACAGGTCGTTACTGGGCGTTTGTTTAGGAACACTCAATGGTCACCAGTCAAAGAAAAAACATGACTAATAGTGAATAATAAAGCAGAATTCATACTTGTAACTGTTGTTAAATCAATTAACAGCATTAATGTTACAAGTTTAAAAATAAAGTCCACATGAGTTATAAATGGAAGTTTTCAATTTGTAACTTTTTACTTGAGAGCATAATGTTTCAGTAGTGAGAGTGTTGTGACTCTTTTGGCTTGACCTCAATGTCTTCCTCTACTTCAGTTGGCTTGCTACTTTATGTCGAGCCTAAAATAGGACAAAGTTAAAGTGGAAAAATTAAAATCGACTTTGGTTTTCATGGTGATGTATGAAGTGAACAAAAAAAGTCTGAGCATTTATAGTCACAATTCTTTTTTCCAGTGCAAGCTTAAATTACGTCCTAAAAACTGCTTCAGGAAAAAAAAGACAAATAATGAAGATCAGTTTCTCCTGCATCCTATTGTATATCTTTAATTTCTGCTATTTCCCCCGCTCCTCGCTTGAAGTTGTCACCAAGTTGGAGCTGGCCAACCAAACCAAACTTCTCAGGTCTCTTCCCACCCTAACCCTGAGCCCCCATCTCTCCCCTTTCCTCTCTGGGCTCATTTCATCCACAAGACTCACCTCCTGCTCCCTCATTTCAACTAAACTGTTGACCACTCAACGTCCCTTTCTAGTTGGCACTGCCTATTGCACTATCTCCTCAGGCATTGTCCCCGTTCCTTTCAAAACCACGTTCATCACCCCTCAAAAAATCCACCCATGACCCCGCTGTCCTTATAAACTGCTGCTCCATTTCAAGCTCCTTTTCCTTCACAAAGTCCTCAAATGTGTTGTTGGCTGTCAGATCATTGCCCATCTCTCTCTCACCTGTTTAACTCCATCCTAGTCAAATTTACAGGGTTTGATTAGCTCAGTTGGCTAGGTGGCTAAGAGTGTGGTGCAGAATAATGCCAACTTTGTGGGTTCAATCCCTGTACCAGCTGATGTGAAAGCATAAGAAATAAGAGTGGGCGTAGGCCTTTTGGCCCCTCAAGCCTGCTCTGCCATTCAATAAGATCATGGCTGATCTGGATTGTTAATTTTTGGAATTCTCTCCCCCTGACAGCACTGGAGGCTGTGTCATTGAATATATTCAAGGCTGGGTTAGACATATTTTTGATCTATAAGGGAGTCAAGTGGCAGCCAATGGACTCTGAAGGGGTAGATCTTGTCATTTCTGAAAAAATTATATCCCAAGAGCATGTTGGAAAACTCAGTGATGTAATAGCTAAATTCTGGAAGTCTTTGATATACATTCAAAAAGAAAGACAAGTGAACAAGAACAAATAATTTGCATTTAAATTGCATCTCCTCATATCCTCAGGATATTTCCAGATGCTTCACAACCAATTCATTACTTGTGAAGTGACTTATGTAGAAAAAAGATATTTTAGGTAAAACTTGGAGATGGAATGGCTGAAAGATGTTGAGTTTGTGAATTATACAAGGTGAAATGCTCCAGGAATTGTTTCTGCAGCTCCTGTTGTTTCTTAACTACATAAATTACCACAATTCCAAAATCTCCATGAATGTCAAGAAATTGCTGGATTTGTGCAGTAAATACAAATTAAAGTCACTGTAAAATGCCAACCCTAACTTTCTGCAATGTAAGGACCCTTTTAATGATTAGATTTATGATCCTGCAATGCCACTGAATTTTGAGGCCTAGAAAGGAAATAACTGAAACTGTGAAGTGTCCTCCAAGTAGTAAACTGTTCCAAGAGTTTTTTCTATATTTAATTATTTTAGAAAACATTTACTTTCCTTTCCGTCTCTCTTTTCTCTCAATCTTAATCTAATCTTTCTTTCTCTCTACATTTTTCTTTCTGTACCCAATTTCACATTAATTCCCCCTATTTCCTTCTCTGCCATTTGCTCTGTTTCTTTCTCAATCCTTAAATCTCATTATTTAAAAGGAGATAAACTATTGGTCCCAGATGCCTTCATTATCAATTGAGCTGAAGGGTGAGCAAAAAAATCCAACTTCTGGGGCGCACTATGAGATGCCCCTCTCCAGTAAGTTATGGTCCGATGTAAATTGGTCAGATTTGCAGATTATACTAAACAGGGTAGGGTGGTAGAATTTGAAGCAGCCATAGAGTTATAGAGAAACCTGGACAATATTTGCAAGTGAGTAGAACCATTGTCAAGGAAATTCAGTACAGCTAAGTGCAAGGTGTTAGACATTGGAAGAAAAAAATGTGGAGCAAATATAGTTAGCAAATGTTGCCAAGCTAGTTACGGAAGATGTTATAAGATAGGGTTGTCTAACATATGGCCTGCGGGCCAGCATCTGGCCTGCCAAAGGTTTCTATCCAGCCTGTGGATATATTTCAGAGATGAGAAATTTTACATTGTCGTCTTCTTTCAGACCAACTTATTAAAAAAGACCACGCTGTCAGTTTCACAGCTGACAGTTGTTGACATCAGGAACCGTGGTTTCCCAACTTCGGACAGATTTGGGGTTTTCTGGCAGGTTCCGACTTTTTTTTTTAAAGGCCACTGGGACAGAGAGAGCAGAAGGGGGACACAGTGAGGATTACATGGGGGGTGGGGGGAAACAACACACAGGGAGAGAGAGTGATCAAGATTGCTACGACGAGTGTGCGGGCAAACATTGACTACTTGTGCAAGCAAAATATGTCAGGTATCTCACTAAGTCAATGTCCAACATAGTGATGAGAAAGTAAGTCAATAAATTAAACTTATCATTTAAAGCTTCTTCACAAAAATGTACATTTGTTGTTGTTTTGATTAATAACAAGATAAATGTTTAATGCCTTTATCTTTCCAAAATTGTCTCACCAGACCCCTATGTAAGACAAAAATTGTAATTTGCGCCCCCCCCCCCCCCCCCCGCCCACCCACGCGAAAAGGTTAGACAACCCTGTTATAAGAGGTTTGGAAGTGAAAATAGACTTGACAGTGACTGTGTTCTGTCATTGCAAAGCAGCAATTCACAAAACAACGTTGAGCTATATGTTGAATCAATAGAACGTAGGGAAAGCTGAATGGTCCTGGAATGCAGCACACAGACTCCCTAGATGGAAGTGCAGGTCAGGGATAGATTACAGCACTGTACTGTAGTACCATTTCTCTGACTTTCTGGGAGCACAGGGCCACTGAATAAACCTTTATAATATGAGTCTGGGATACTGAAGCTGTCTCATGCTCTGGTAAGGTGGTACCTTGAGTACTGTATTCAGTTTTAGTCACCAAAGCACAAGGAAAACTTCCAAGCCCTGGAAGTGGCACAGTGAAGAGCAACAAGGCTGAGTCCCAGTCTCCACTGTTTTTCCAGTTACTAATGTAAAATGAATGGGTTGTAGTGTCAGATGCCTGATTTATTAAAAAAAAGTTTGAAAAACTTGCATTCTTCAGCTTGAAAAAGTGGAATGAGGTACCTCCATTCTAAATGGAATAGAAAATATTAACCCTGTATATTAAGTTAAACCACCACTGCAGGACAAGTGGGCAAACTGATAAGTCATGTTCCGTTAAGGACTTCTTCAAGGAAGCATTTCTTCACAGAATGATTAATACCTGGAATGGTTTTCTGAACAGGCACAAACTCTGGGCTTATTAAAGAATGAGCTGGATTCTACGATGAGGGGACCATGGGATATTAAGGAAGGATAAACTAGATAGACAGGCTTGCTAGATAAGCATAAAATGTTAGCATGTGGGTCTTTAAACTGCAGTTTGAGCTGTAATTTCAGTTTTAGCCACAGACTATCCAGGTTACATATCTGGTGAGGTCACTGGATGTGAGCTTGCACATATGCACAAATCTCCATGAACAGCAGTTGCATTTTAAATCTTTAGACAGTGCAGGTGCCAGCTACTGTTGCTGGAACAGAGCCTGGACGACGAGGAGGACACATGGGAAAATCCCAGGTGTACTGCCCATGGACTTGAGGGATAAAAAATGTGCACTCTAGTCGCGAAATCCAGCAATCAAAGTAAAACACTGAAAAGTCTGGCTTTAAACATGTCGTTTTACCAAGCTCCCAGAGGAGCAATTCATTTTCAATGGAGCACAGCGCAATGCATGCAGTTGCTAATAATCTCAGGTTCTCATTACTGTTTGTTAACCACAGCAGAACGTCAACCCCAGTGCTACAGATCTCACCAGCAGCCAGCAAACGCAGCATTATATCAGATTATGGGAATAAGGTAAGTTAGAAATCTTTACTCAAAATCTCTCATTACCTTGAGAATATAATCAGAAGTTAAATTAAAGCATGTTGAACATCAGAATAATTCCTCAGAGGAATTTGCATAGGCTCTATCACATCAGTGGCTGTTATATTTTGTCCTTGCCCAAATGTACACGCAGCAGATGTAAAATCCAATGCTGTGATTAGTATCTAAGAGTTAAATTATATGTTCAGCAGATAAGCAGTAAATGCAATGCTACAACCTATTTCTAGCTGGACCAATCAGAAAAACTTATAGAAGTCCTGCATTTGTAGAAAATATACTCCACCAAAACATTCCTTAGGCCAGAATTTTTCGCTTGTTGGATGGGAGGCATCCACCAACCCAGAGGTCAGTGGCGATCCTGCCTCCACTGGGCCTGGGGATCGAGATGGATTTTACGGTCCCTAGGCCCTTGATTGGTCTTAGGCGGGACTTCCACCTCATTGAGGCAGGCAGTCCCGCCTGATAGAGCTGCTGGGCAATCAGCGAGACAGCAGCGCCACCGGAGCGGTGGCCACTGCTGGGACTACGCCCAGTTTCAAGATGAAAAGGAAGGTTGGCACGTAAAAGTAGGTTTTTGGGGCCTCGCCAGGGGTGATTGGTCAGGCCCTGGCGAGACAAAGGTGGGGGAGGGTGTGGAGGGGCAGGGGGGTTAATTGGGGACGGAAGGGGGTGTGTTGGGGCATCGGGGATCGCCCTCCGTCGGGCATAGGGTGTCTGATCAGGAGGGCAACCCTCCCCCCCACAGAAGTCTGCCTGCTTCTGTGAGGCGGCTTTTCTCTGGCCTGGGCCACCCGCCTGCGAATGGTAAAATCCCCGTGGTGGTGGGTGGAAGCCCTTTAAGTGGCCATCAATTGGCTTTAAGGGCCTTGATGGTCTGGGGCGGGTGGGCAGTTTTCCCCCCTCCCTGTGTAAAATGGCGGCAGAGGCAGGAGTGTGTCGGGAAGGGCCCCCTGAGCCTCCCACTCCATTTTAGGCCCCACCCCCAGGCACCAGCCCGCTCTTTGGGGGAGCGTAAAATTCTGGCCTTACTCTGAGAAATAACTTCTTTTTGCATCAAATAGTGAACATAGACCAGTGTGTCAACTCGTAAAGTAACTGCTGACTTGCAGGATTCAAAACTGATTTAATTGCTGATTTCAGAGGGAATAGAGCAACATGAACGTGGGTAGAAAAGGATAAAAGATGTTTGGATCAAGTCCTGAAATAGAACATAGATGAAAAGAGCAAATTGAGTCGCCATTCCTTGCTCTGACATTCTGTTGATTGTAATATTTTCTCTTAATCGATGTGAATTCCAAAAGAACAAAAGTGAAAATACTTATTCCGCAATGTGTGAATAATGTTTTCAATGACACTGATCAAATTGATCAGTTTTCTTCCCTCTTTTCTCTTAAAACTGTGACACCCCGCCTGGAATGATATTTAGAGACACACTCTGCTACCTCACTGACAGCCAGTATTGGCGTATCTTTGTTAGGCATCTGCTGTGGTTCAGCTGGTAGCACTTTTGCATCTTAGTCAAGTGATCGAGTGTTCAGGTCCCACTTAAGATGGAGTGCTGCACTATCAGAGATGCTGGCTTTAGCATGAGATGTTAAACCAAGGCCCTGTCTGCCCTCTCACATGGATGTAAAAGATCCTCTGGCACTATTTTGAAGACGAGGTGGGATGATCTCCCCAGTGTCCTAGCCAATATTTATCCTTCAATCAACATCACTGTAAGAGATTATCTGATAATTATCAAATTGCCCTCTGTAAGACCGTGTGCAAATTGACTGCGGCATTCCTACATTACAACAGTGACTACACTTTTAAAAACCTTTATTTGGCTGTAAAGCATATTTAGATGTCCTGAGATCATGAAAGATGTTATATAAATAAGTTGCCTGTATGTGAGCCTTGATAGTACCTAAAAGCTATGAAATTGTGAAGGTCATCATAACCAAGCATAAACTTGTTATCACTCAACATCTGTAGAATGCATTTCCAGACTGGATAGTGTTCAGGAGATGCAACCTCCCTAATTTTCCTTCCCTTGATCCATGGATCCTGAGGCCAATTGTGGCTGCTGTTCCATTATCTCAGCTAACTCAGCACAGGCTGAAGTTTGAATCTTTTCTTGTTCTGCATAGCTCACCTTCCCACTGCATAAATATGCCGAGTCAAAGTTCCTTAGAGGCTATGTTACTTAAAAACAAATTTAGTGATGTAAAACAACTCTGTTGGTACTGTTCAGCTACAAGTCTACAGCTGAACTCTGAATTCTGAGTGCCAGAAAGGAACAATGTAGAGATAAATAGCTGTATGTGCTGTTTTTGATTTTTTTAAAATATGTTTGTAGTTGAAGTTTTGATTTAAAAGTTAAAATTTTTCCTGAATACTGGAAGCCAATGCTAAGCTTGGTACTGGGTGTTGCCATGGGAACTGAGCTCTCTCTAGTCCTGAGACTGTGTTCCATGCATCTCCCCGTGCACTGAAAGTATCGTTTAGTAGCATTTCTGATTCTTCAAGACTATCATATTGATTTATAAAAGGGATTTTAAAAAATTAAAAGATGCAGCAAATATCTTTCAACAAAACTGTTTTGCATTGATTGGTAGGCAGAATCTTCAGGAAGTGTTGACACTTTCCCAGTGAGTAACAGTATGCCTGAGGATCTGGCCAGAGGAAAGCAAAATGTGCCTACAATAGCAATTTCCAAATATTCCATTTCATCAGGTGCGTGCACGTCTTAATAACTTCTTAAACATGCAGTGGTTAACTCATTATTGCACTACTGAAGATATAGGTTCAATTCCCAAGATGTTCAATGAATTTATTGACCCCTGGCTGGGTTGCATGATGCGATGAATGGGTCATTTCATTAAGATACCATGTCTTACCTTCTGCAGAAAAAACAAGAGGAAAGGACAAACTGCAGTGATACATTGGACTGTTTCATGGAACTGATGCTAGTCACTGGGCCAGTTACTTCTGTTGTTTTTAGTGTTCCCCACACCGACCTAGTTGATATTAGATTATAACAAGTTTGTCTTGGTAAATATTTCCATTCCACCCTAGAAACAACCAAAATTACACTACTTCTAATAGACAGGCAAATAATGAGAGAGCTGATTTCAGTTTTCAACATATACACTTCCAATGAGGACTTCCGAAGCAGTGTTCCTCTTGTTCACCCCCTCATATGGAAAGCAGTGATCATAAATAGAGACCTAAACTGTATTCCTTGATTCCCAGCAGCAACAGGTCCCAGCTGACAGAGGAGCTGACGTCCAAGTTTGTGTTACTGGCATAGAATCTCCCCTACCAGAAATGCACATCCATTAATGAATAGGAAGTTATGGGTAGGGCATCCCAATTTTCCAGTGGGTGACAATCCCCACTGATGTGAATTCATAAAATTACTGCCATGTTCTCAAGAAATATGGGCAAAGCAATTAGTCATCAGCGACAGAAGGAGGCCATTCTGCCCAGTGAGTCTATGCCGGCTCTCCACAGAGCTATTCAGTCAGTTCCACTCCCCCACTTGATCCCTGTAGCCCTGCAAGACTATTTCCTTCAAGTGGCCATTCATTTTCCTTTTGAATTCATTGATTGTTTCCAGTTCCACCACCCTTGTAGGCAGCAAGTTCCAGTTCATTACCACACGCTGCATAAAAAAGTGCTTCCTTACATTCTCCCTGCATCGCTTGCCCAAAACCTTCAATCTGTGACCCCTAGTCCTTGTACCATTAGTTAATGGGAACATTTTTTCCTGGTCTGTCTAATCCAAGGCTGTCATAATCTTGCACACTTCAATTAAATCTCCCCTCAATTGCCTTTATTTTAAGGAGAACAACCTCAGCTTTTCCAACCTAACTTGTAATTAAAATCCCCCATCCCTGGAACTATTCTGGTAAATCTTCTCTGCACCCTTTCAAGGACCTTCACATCCTTCCTAAAGTGTGGTGACCAGAAATGGACACATTCTAATTGTGGCCTAACCAGAGATTTATAAATGTTCAGCATAACTTCCCTGCTTTTGTACTCAGTGCCTTTATTTATGAAGCCTCAGCATAACCACTCTCAACATGTCTGCCACCATCAAAGATCGATGCACATGCATCCCCCAGGTCCCTCTGTGCTTGCACACTCTTTAGAACTGTGCCATTAAGTATATATTGCCTTTCCCTATTCCTTCTGCCAAAATGCATCAACTCACACTTGTCAGTATGAAATTCCATCTGCCACTTGTCTGCCCATTCTGCTAGCCTATCTAAGTCCTGTTGCAGATTGTTCATATCATCTTCACTGTTTGCCATACCTCCAAGTTTGGTGTTATCAGCAACTTTGAGATTCTACTCTGAATTTCAAGACCCAAGTCATTTGTACATAGCAAAAATAGCAGTGGTCCCAGCACTGACCCTTGGGGAACACCACTGTCTACCATCCTCCAGTCTGAAAAACAACCATTTACTGGGACTCGCTGTTTTCTGTCCAAAGCCATTTTTTTTATCCAATTGGACACTGACCCTCCTATTCCATGAGCCTCAGTTTGTTAACCAACCTTTAATGTGGTATTTTATCAAACTTTCTTAAAATCCATATAAAAAATATCCACCACATTCCCTTCATCAACCTTCTCTGTTACTTCATCAAAAATTTCAATTAGATTAGTCAAGCATGATCTGTCTTTTACAAATCTGTGCTGGTGATCCTTAATTAACTCAAACCTCTCCAAGTGTCTGATTTCCATTCCCCTCCCCCCTCCCCCATCCCGGATTATTGTTTCCAAAACCTTAACCAACACTGATGTTAAACTAACTGGCCTGTAGTTACTAGGACTCTCCTTACACCCTATGAATACAGATGTCACATTTGCCACTCTGCAATCCTGAGGCGCCTCCCCTGTACCTAAGGAAAATTGGAAGGTTATGGCAAGCCATTCCGCTATCTCCATCCCCACATCAGCAACCTGGGATGCAAGCCATCCAGACCACGTGGCTTTTCTACCCCAAGCATAGTCTTCCATTTCAGTACCTCCCCCCTCAACTTTTACCCTATCCATTGCCTCTACTCTCTCCGCTTCTACCAATATTTTGTTTGATTCCACTTCCTTAGTGAATATTGATACAAAATACTCATTAAGTATATGAGCCTTGCCCTGCGCCTCTGAGCATATATTACCCTCGTCATGCAGGCCCCCACCTGCCAAGAATGAGACACATTAATTCGCCACATGAACATTGATTTTTAAACTGTTACTGGAGTAAAGAAAGAACTTGTTTTAAAAAAAAACAGACCCTTGACTGGAAAGACATTTGCACAGTAACAGACAGTACTTGGAAAAGACAAAGGGGCCACTCCCTGCTCCAATTTCATCTACAATAGACTTTTGATTACCAGGCATTGAAGGTAGAGAGGCTAGCATTCCAGGTTAACTACTAAGATGGCCGAATACACAAACATGACTAACTGGCTGTTGGAGGTTTTTGAATTTGAATTTGAACTTGCCACAGAGAATTTGAACTCAAAGCTGTTTGCTTCTGGACTGAAAAAACCTCTCTCTTGCCTGCTCTCATCTCGTTCTCACCAGCTTTGGAAACTATTGAAGACATATGAACCCCAAGAGAGAAAAGTCTCCTGCAGTGAACAAGGTTTAAGAATACTGGGCCCCAGCGAAAAGCAAGATCTACCTTCAAGCAAGGACTACAGCGAGCTCAAAGCACACTAACAAAAACCCCTCTTCTGAAATTGCTTCAAACCTCTCCACTATTTTTCTTCTCTTTTCTGTCTCTATTTGCATGTGCGTATCGCGTGTAACCAAAAGCGCTAACCGATTTAGAGTTTAAGTTTTCATATAATTTTGCTTTTCTTTAAACCTAAGAAAGCCTGTTTGTGCTCATTTCTTTGCCTTATAATTGGAAAGCGGTGAACAAGGATTCACCAAGGGGGAGCTCAAAACAGTGTGTTTAAAAATTAAAACCCTGTTACAATAAGACCAGGTGAAAGCTGAAAGAGACCCTTAGGCACCTTTCTCACCTGGTTGTAACACCCTCTTTGTCCCCAATAGGCCTCACTCCACATCTCACTATCCGCTAACGATTTACATGCCAGTTGATGATTTTTGGGTTCTCTTTTATGTTGACTGCCATTCTATTCTCATATTCTCTCTTTGCCAGTCTTATTTTCCTCTTCACCTCCCCTCTCAACTTATGGTATATGGCCTGGTTCTCACTTGAAGAATTCACCTGACATGCATCAGATAACCTCTTTTTTTTGTTTCATCATATTCTCTATCTCCCTTGACATCCAAGGAGCCCTGTTACTGGTTCACTTACCTTTCATCCTCGTTGGAATGTGCATGAAGCCTCTCTTCCTTAAAAATAGCCCATTGTTCTGATAAAACTCTTCCTGTCAGTTTTTGGTTCCATTCTACCCTGGCTAGATCCCTTCTTATCGCATTGAAATTAGCCCTCTTCCAATCTAGACGTTCTACCTTATTTTGTTCCTTGCTTTTCTGCATTACTAGTCTAAACCCTAAGATATAATGATCACTCTTACCCAAGTGCTCCCCGACAGACACTTGGTCCACTTGACCCACCTCATTTCCCAGCACCAGAACCAGCAATGCCTCCTTTCAAGTTGGGCTGAGAACATACTGATCAAGGAAGTTCTCCTGAACACATTACAGAAATTCCTCCCCCTCCTTACCCTTTAGTCTAAAATTATCCCAATGATATTTGGGTAATTACAGTCCCCCAATATCACCACTCTATAGTTCTTGCACCTCTGTGATTTCCCTGCAGATTTGCTCCTCTGTCTCTCTTTCACTATTTGGTGGCCTACAGAATATCCCTAGTAACCTGATCATACCCTTTTCGCTTCTCAACTCTAACCAAATAGATTTTGTCCTTGCCCCTTCAAGGACATCCTCCCTTTCCAGCACTGCAATGTCTTCCCTAATCAGGACTGCCACCCCAACTCCCTTTTTTCCTTCTCTATCTTTTCAAAACACTTTATATCCTTGTATATTAAGTGCCCAGTTCGCACCATTTTTAAGCCATGTTTCTATTATTCCAACTGCATCATATTCGCACACTGCTATTTAGGCTTGTAGCTCACCAACCTTATTCACCATACTTTACACACATGCATTGTAATCCTGTCTTTGTGTTCCTTGTAGTCCTTCTTAGTCTGTTCCCATTTAATACAGAACTATTCCCTTTTCTAGTACTGTCTAACACTCACATTATGCACTTAATTCCTCTTTTCTACGTCTATATGCTGGTGTGCATCCCCCTGCCAATTTAGTTTAAACTCTCCCCAACCACACTAAAGTCTTCCAATATCAACACTCTTTAGTTTTTGAGAGAAATGTAACAACCTTGGCTTGGTAGGATGGTGGTTAATCTTGCACTCCACAGAAAAAGAACTTGTCTTTGCCTTAGAAGTCTATTGAAGTAATCTACTTAATCAAACGTGGTTAAAAGGCTTTGTCTGAGAAAGATTCAGGGCCTGACATACACCTGAATGTCAATTAGCCCAATTCAGAATGGGCACATAGCAGATTCTTAAACAGCTCTTCTGCTCTAGCTGAACTCATTGTGTAGGAGAATTGCATTATTATGTTTTATACAATGTTTTGGCACATGTGCAGAAGAAATAGCTCAGTACCACACGTGTATAATTTTCCTCGCTCAGAAAGCAAGTGATTAGCAACAATTCCCTCACAGATATCAATATTCCATTATATTATAGAATTCAGCAAAGGAGGACCAAGGGATTGATTAAGAAGGGGAAAATAAGAGTACGAGAGCAAGCTTGCGGGGAACATTAAAACTGACTGTAAAGGTTTCTATAGGTATGTGAAGAGAAAAAGATTGGTGAAGACAAATGTAGGTCCCTTACTGTCAGAAACAGGGGACTTTATTATGGGGAACAAATAAATGGCTGACCAACTAAATGCATACTTTGGTTCTGTCTTCACAAAGGAGGACACAAATATCATACCAGAAATGTTGGGGAACACAGGGCTTAGTGAGAGAGAGGAACTGAAGGAAATCAGTATTAGTAGAGAAATGGTGTTGGGGAAATTGATGGGATTGAAGACCGATAAATCCCCAGGGTCTTACGGTATGCATCCCAGAGTACTTAAGGAAGTGGCCCTAGAAATAGTAGATGCATTGGTGGTCATCTTCCAAGATTCTATAGACTCTGGAACAGTTCCTACAGATAGGAGGGTAGCTAATGTAACCCCACTATTTAAAAAGGGAGGTAGAGAGAAAGCAGGGAATTATAGAGTAGTGGGGAAAATTCTAGAGTCCATGATCAAAGATTTTATAGCCGAGCACTTAGAGAACAGTGGTAGAATCGGACAAAGTCAGCATGGACTTACGAAAGGGAAATCATGCTTGACAAATCTACTAGAATTCTTCCAGGATGTAACTAGTAGAGTTGATGAGGAGGAGCCAGTGGATGTGGTTTATTTGGACTTTCAGAAGAGTTTCGACAAAGTCCCACATAAGAGATTAGCGTGTAAAATTGCGCATGGGATTGGCGGTAGTGTATTGCGATGGATAGAAAATTGGTTGGCAGACAGGAAACAGAGTAGGGATAAATGTTTATTTTTCCAAATGGCAGGCAGTGACTAGTGGTGTACCACAGGGATCGGTGCTAGGACCCCAGCTATTCACAATATATATTAATGATTTAGATGAGGGAACTAAATGTAATATCTTCAAATTTGCAGATGACACAAAACTGGGTGGGAGGTGAGTTGTGAGGAGGATGCACAGAGGCTTCAGAGTGATTTGGACAAGTTGAGTGGGCTAATGCAGATGCAGCATAATGTGGATAAATGTGAGGTTATCCACTCTGGTAGCAAAAACAGGAAGGCAGATTATTATCTGAACGGCTATAAACAGAGTGGGGAATATGCAGCGAGACCTGGGTGTTCTCATACACCAGTCGCTGAAGGTAAGCATGCAGGTCCAACAAGCGGTACAAAAGGCAAATGGTATATTGGCCTTCGTAGCGAGAGGATTCGAGTAGAGGAACAGGGGTGGCTTGCTGCAATTATACGAAAGGGAATTGAGGCCTCACCTGGAATATTGTGTGCAGTTTTGGTCTCCTTATCAGAGGAAGGATGTTCTTGCTATTGAGGGAGTGCAGCGAAGGTTTGCCAAACTGATTCCTGGGATGGTGGGACTGATGTATGAGGTGAGATTGAGTCGGTTGGGATTATATTTGCTGGAGTTCAGAAGAGTGAGGGGGGAATCTCCTAGAAATCTATAAAATTCTAACAGGATTTGACAGGTTAGATGCAGGAAGGATGTTCCCGATGGGGGAGTCCAGAACGAGGGGTCATAGTCTAAGGATACGGGGTAAACCTTTCAGGACTGAGATGAGGAGAAATTTCTTCACCCAGAGAGTTGCGAGCCTGTGGAATTCATTACCACAGAAAGCAGTTGAGGCCAAAACATTGTATGTTTTCAAGAAGGAGTTAGATATAGCTCTTAGGTCTAAAGGGATCAGAGGGTATGGGGGGAAAGCAGGAACAGGTTACTGAGTTGGACGATCAGCCATGATCATAAAGAATGGCGGAGCAGGCTCTAAGGGCCGAATGGCCTACTCCTGCTCCTATTTTCTATGTTTCTATATAGTTCAGCTAATAAATCCTTTCTCTTCAATCCCATCCTCAAATTTTCCTTGACATGGTACTCTGTTAAATGTGAACGCCACCTGGCACAGTAACTTTACTTGGCTGTTGTGATTTAATCAGTGAGAGAGAAAAGTCATGAAACGGGCAACATCAACATGGTGATTTCATACTCGAGGGCAGGGTTGGCCAACCTTTTCGGGCGGAGGGCCACATTATGATTTTTGCTTGGCCCGAGGGGCTGGTGAGCAAATTTTGAAAGATAAAGGCATTAAAACTTTATCTTAATGAAAACAACAAATGTGCATTTTTGTGAAGAAGCTTTAAATGAAAAGACTAATTTATTGACTTATTTTCTCGTCACTAAATTAAAAACTGATTTAGTGACATACCTGGCATTATTTTTGCTTGCGTAAGTAGTCAGTCTCTGCCCACATATTGATGTAGCGATGCAGAGTATTCTGGATAAATATCCATCTGTCAGGAATGATCTTGATCTCTTTCAGTCTCTGTCTCTCCCTTTCCCCGTGTCACCTTTGCTGTGTTGTTCCACCCCCCCGTGTCGTCCTTGCTCGGTGTTGTTACACCCCACCCCCACCATGTTGCCCTTGCTGTCTGTGTTGTTCTTTCTCTCTCTCTCTCTCTGATAGTTGCACTGAGCAGGAGCACTCAACACAGCAGCTTCGTGGTTTATTTAAAATCATCGTGCTAAGTTTCACAGCTGACAACTCCTGAAGCAGGAACTTATTCCCAAAATCGAACAGATTCGGGATTTTCCAGCGAATTTTTTAAAAAGTCAGAAAACCCTGAATTTATCAAAGTTGGGAGGCGCGTTCCTGCTTCAGCAGCTGTCAGCTGTGAAACTCAGCACGATGTTTTTAAAAAGGCCACTTGGCAAGAAGACGACAAACGGGAATTTTCCATCTCCGATCACAAAGCCCTGGCAAAGATGAGAAACGGCCCCAGGTACAGTTTACACCTGTGGGCCAGATGGTGACCTTTGGCGGGCTGGATCCTGTCCTGCGGGCCATATGCTGGACAACCCTGCTCTAGAGCATACTCTAGCCAGTCAAGGCAATTGTCATGCAGGCCCCCACCTGCCAAGAATGAGGCATATTAATTTAGTCATATGAACATTGATTTTAAACTGTTACTGGAGTGAAGAAAGGACTTGTTTAAAAAAAAGCACCAGACGCTTTGCTGGAAAAACATTTTTGCATACTAACAGACAGTGCTTGGAGGGACAAAGGGGCTATTTCCCTGCTCCAATTTAGCCCACAATGGACTTTGAGCACCAGGTATTGTGTGTAAGAAGAGACATTCCACGGTCGGCTAAGACAGAAGAATCCACAAACATAGTAAGACCAGTTAGTCACATGACTAACCTGCTTGGCAACCTTGGTTTTTCTGAATTGTACAAAGAGTTTGAACGAGAAAAGACTGTTTGCTCCTGGAGTGCGAAGACCTCTCCTATCTGCTCCCATCTCTTTCTCACAAGCCTCTGGACCCACTGAGGGCACATGAACCGCAAGAGAGAAAAGTCTCCTACATCGAACAAGGTTTAAGAAGAATACTGGGCCCCAACAACAAGCAAGACCTACCTACAATCAAGGACTTTACAGCAATCTCTAAGAACAGTAACCAAAACCATTTTCAGATATTTCCTCAAACTTTTGCACTTTATTATTTCTTCTCTTTTTTGTCTCTATCTGCACGTGTATTGCGTATGTAAGCTAGCGTGGGCATAATCCGTAAGCGTTAACTGAATTTGAGTTTAAGTTTAATGAAGTTCAACCTTTTTTTTGTTAAACCTAAGAAAACCTGTTTGGCTAGTTTCTTTGCCTTATAATTTGAAGTTAGTGAGCAAGGATTCACTAAGGGGGAGCTAAAAAAAAAAGTGTGTTTAAAATTAAACCTAGTTATGGTAAGACCAGGTAAAGGTGGAGAGGGAATCCTAGACCCCTTTCTCACCTGGTCATAATACAATGATGATTTAGACTTTCAGTACATCTTTGTCGAAGGCAGCCTATAATCTGTTGTTCTGGCCCATAATATTATGTTTCTTTGGTACAGATCGCAGTAGATCTGAGTTGGACCTGAGTGGATCTTTTACATCAGGGAATGAAGATTCCATTAGCCTCAGGAGTAAATCTGTACCTGGAAGTCTTAATGAAGCCACGGTCAGTTAAATACATCGTGTATTCATGGGCTACAATTTTTTTTTAATATTCTTAAATGCAATTTCTAATAACATAAACTTCCACAGATGCTGGATGAATTCAATTAACTATAGTTATTGCAAAGTTATTAATTATTTTGTATTTGTGTATAATGACTTCATTATCTGAAGATGGTAGTACAGTAAGATATTGGAACAATTTAATACTTTTTAAAGTAAGCATAAAATAACTTCTGGCTAGTTAACCAATGACTCAGATTTTGTGTTAAATATGTGCTGTGGCAGTTCGGGGCTATGGCCTAGTTTCTTAGTATCTGGAATAAAATAACGATGTATTTTTTTAAACTTTGAACTACATGTAGAGGGTGATACAACAACATGAATAAATATTTTTCGAAGGATAGTGTGTCTTATAAAAATGTGTCCATTAAGTAGTTGATATTTGAGTTTATAGTGAAAAAGAAATAGCAAAATGACCTCCTGCTGTGTACTTGGCTACTCTATCCTGCATAGTTCTAGCTAAGGTGGCTCTAGCCTCTGTTTAAAGCAGCAGCAGCAACATTTTACCTAAATATGGTGTATCCAAAGTACTGCACTGAACTTTTCTCTATTGCAATGTAAGGAATGAAGTAAAGGTATCGTATTTTTTTCCAATATGGCTCGCATTTTTTTTTCTGGTCTTGTACATTCCTGTGTTTATGGTATACAACAAAATGTTAAATAACAAAAGCTTAAACCCAAGCAATTTTTTGCATAAACAGCGGTTTACAAATATCAATACAATTCCCCTATAATCACTGTGATGCTATGTGGCTTTTAGGAGTACCTTGAGGAAGAGGAAGAAGAAGAAGATATTGATGACTTGGTCTCGATGTATCGTCCAAGCAGTGGAAGAAGCAGTCTGGGAAGTGGATTATCTGTGGTAAGTTTGGAATATCACTAAATTGACATGAATAGTTACTGTTCATCTATGTTTGTCTTTAATGAGAAAACTTTAATGTAGCATTTAGTGTACTTCCTGGAACTTTAGCATTATTACTGCTTTAAAGTATTGATGTGGTGAACAGTAAATTAAATGGAGAAATGGTTTAGACAGTGTCTTTTCACCTCTAGAATGAAGTTCAAATGAAGTGAAAGTATCCTCTGAACGCTACCTGTTAATACTGTGTAAAATGGGTTTGGACAGTTGAAAACCAATTCCTAGTCCAGTACAAAAGTATCCCTGATTTGGCACTGGTTGGCAATTTCCCCCAGAGAGAGGCCACATGAAATTGTGTTAAATAAATGGGGGGAAAACGTTGCACTAGTGCAGTAGGGGGTGGTCATCTTAGGTTGAGGCAGAGCAGAAGATTATTTATTCTGCATCTAACTGCATTACGATGGATCTAGAAATTTTTGATATTGATACTTTGGTGCCTGAAATGGGTTTATAATCTCCAGCCCTAGCATCCTTTACGTTGATGAGCTAAGTAAGTCAAGTACTGAGGTCTTCAGTACACAGATTCCTGAACCTTACAGCAATATTATTCTGAGAGTTGTAATGCTAAATTATAATTAACAAATATTATACTGAATTCTAAATATATGCCAGGATCTGGTACCCAAAGTGTTTTGAACAGGAACCAACTATGAAAATGGCAGACAACAAATCTAAAAAGCAGCAAAAATACATTTTAAGAAAATATAAACATTCAAAAGTAAAAGATTATAATAAAGGGCAGAAGTATGCAAAACAATTACCTGAAGTTTCTTAGTCTTGTGTTTTGGCAGAAGCACACTGAGAAGCAGAGTCCTCACTGCACAAATATAGTAATGATTATTCAAACGAATTGTGAAAGCAGTCAGTTTGCATTAAAGATCCTGAGAAACATTGTGATAAATAAATGTAACAAAAATGACATCTAAGGGTGTCATTTTTCCTTGAATATACAGTAATTACACTGTAGATTAGTGCAAGTAATAGGACAATGGGAATACTGTTGAAGAGGCATATTGTGATGAAAGTGTTTTTGACGCTGCGCAGGGTAAGTTCAATGATTCAATATGACAGGCATCATGGAGCTTATGATAATGTTAGTAATTACATGTTTGAACTGTTTCGAGTTGGAATCTAGGTGAGATTAGGTCACTTTTATTTCAAAAGACATTTTAGCAAGATGTTATAGCCTCTTTCAGATGCTGCCATTCTATCATACAAATAAGATAGCAAGTTAAAATTTGTTTGTTAGAGGAAATTGTTGCATTTTTCAAATGAATTGTTACATAACGTATGTTTAAAAACAAATATTTCACATTAGAAAGGGATGCAAGCAGTTCATCCATCCACCTAACTTAAGTGTATCCACTGTTGGCACAAAGTACCAGTGGGTCTACTGACCAGGAGGGTTTTGTCATCTTTCTCAGCTGAATGAAGTTGCTTATGAGAGAACAACCATGCTGAAGATGGAGAGAAAGAGAAATATTTTTGTAAAAATATACTGTTGCCAGAGTTGCTAACAAATGAGTAACCAGAAAGTCTGAGTGATACTATTCCATTTACACAAGAAAATATGCCTTTATTCTTCTGCTTATGTGCAAGTTCTAAATACACAAGATATGTGTATGTGAATTATTTTTGTTTCAAACAGCTCTTTCAAATGTGTCAATGTTGGAAATCTTGCCTGTGTGCAAATGCTTTCAGTGGTGTGCTTCCTTCAACTGTGATACTGTGTTCTCACTATCACTGTGCAATTACTTTGTATTTTCTTCAATTATTGCCATGTCCTATAAAGAATTGCCAGTCAAGCTCTGACAAGAAGTGGACATTCCTTAATGTACCTGATCACGATGCAGAAACAGTGAGTTGCTTTGCTTGCAGATTTATTAAAGCATCTATTTTCTCGCTTTTATCTTTTTACAAATACATCTTTTAAGCACATGATTTGCATTTTAGGTGACAAACAGTAAGGTATGTTTATTAACTACCTCCCAGCACTTATCTTTTTTAATGCATCCTTTTCCCAAGAGACATGTTCCGAGAATATAAGCTGATCTTTCTGGTGCATAAATGAGGCCTTTACAGACAGAAAAGGTCAACATACTCTCAGCACTCTGCAGGTTGCAAGATTTGGTCTCCCATTCAGCTGATTGCTAAAATGTCAAGTAACTCAGATACAGTTTATCATTTTAGTAGTTAATTGCTGTACAATTCTACAGTCTTTTACAGGTCCCGTATCATTCTATTGTTCATTTTGCGCATTTACGTTATTTCACAAAAATGTTATGGGCAGCCATATTTCCAAAAAATGTCTGAGGAACTATGTAGCCAGAGACTAACAACTGTAAGAAATAAATGGTAGATGCCATTGTTTTGCTCAAAAAAAAAGTGAACATTCTTCTCTTATCTTCTCTCTCTCTTAAACAGTTGATAACCATGTACAAATACATTTGAATTGAATAGGTCCTTTACAAACATTTAATGATTTTGTAGAGCAAAACATCTGTATTCCAGATGTTGTTACATGATTACCCAAACCTTCAAGAAGTTAGGTGTTAACTCTATATAATGAGACTGATGCTGAAATTTGCCATTATGTTAGACGAGCTGACTGAATATTCTTTGAATTAGGAAATTTAACAACCATGTAAGCCTATGGTCTAACACTAATGTGCATTGTTAGCATGGGAAAGAGGCACAAACCTGTATCCTACAGTTAATATCCTTCACCACCTAGTTTACGTTTTACTAATGTTAAGGTTCAAAGGATAGCTCAGAAATCAAAATTTGAAAGTGGCGAGAATTAACCTCTAAACCAGAAATTTGAGTTTGAGTCCCAAGGTCCACTTATTTACATGATTTTTGCTAGTGGGCATTAGATGGAACAGCTCCCATATACTTATTGGACAATTATAGAACTACATTGACTGTGATTGTGGACAGCTTGCAGGTCAAAACACTCAAAAGTTATACATGGTTCTACACCCTAAAACATAGAAAACCTACAGCAAAGAAGGGGTCCATTGTGTCTGTACCAGCCAAAGAGAGCTATCTAGCTTAATTCCACTCTTGGTTTGTAGCCTTGTAAGTTATGGTATTTCAAGTGCATATACAAATTTTTTTTTTAAATACAATGAAGGTTCCTTCCTCTACCACCCTTTCAGGCAGTGAATTCCACACCCCCACCATCCTCTGCATGAAAAGATTTCTCAACTCGCCTCTAACCCTTCTACCAATCACTTTAAATCTATACCAGTAGTTATTGACCTCATTGCTAAGAGAAATAGGTGTTTTTTATCCACTCAATTTAGGCCCCTGTTACGACCAGGTGAGAAAGGTGTCTAGGGATCCCTTTTTAGCCTTCACTTGGTCTTATTGTAATAGGGTTTTAATTTTTAAACACTGTGTTTTGAGCTCCCCATTGGTGAATCCTTGTTCACTTTCCAATTATAAGGCCAGGAAATTAGCATAAACAGCTTTCTTAGGTTTAAAGAAGAAAAGTGAAATTTATTAAAACTTAAACTCAAATTCGGTTAACGCCTTCGGATACACTCCGCGCCCCACGCTAGCATGCATATGCGATACGCACATCCAAACAGAGACAGAAAAGAGAAGAAAAAATAAAGTCAAGAGATTTTGAGGCAATATCAGGAGATTTTCTTGTTACTGTGCTTCGAGTTCACTGTAGTCCTTTTGTAGGTAGTCTTGCTTTTTGTTGGAGCCCAGTATTCTTCTTAAACCTTGTTCACCATAGGAGACTTTTCTGTCTTGGGGTTCATGTGTCTGCAATGGGTCTTCAGTTCTGCAAGAAATAGATGGCAACAGACAGGAGAGAGATGTTCTCATCCAGGAGCAAACAGCTTTGAGTTTTAAAACTCTGTGGCAAGCTCAAATTCAAAAAACTCCAACCGCCAGTTAGTCATGTGACTAAACTGGTCTGACGTGTATTGGGGAAGCAGGGACTGGTTCTTTTGTTCCAACACTGTCTGCTAGAATGCAAAAATGGTTTTTCCAGTGAGGGGCCTGGCAATTCCTTGTGATAGGCCCTCTTTTCCTCACAACAATTTTAAGTTTTAATGTTCATGTGACAAAATAATGTCTGCCTCATTCTTGGCAGGTAGGGGCCTGCATGACAGCCCCTCAATTTTTTGCCCCGCAATTAAATCTCCCCTCAACCTCCTCTGTTTCAGTTCCAAAGAAACAACCCCAGCTTATCCAATCTTTCTTCAAAGCTAAAATTCTCCAATCCTATAAACATCCATGTATATTTCCCCTGTAACCCGATCATATCTTTCCTATAATGGATACCAGAACTGTATGTAATACTCCAGTTGTGGCCTATCTAGTGTTTTATATCAAGTTGTAGCATAATCTCTCGCTCTTTTATTCAATGCCTTGGTAATAAAGGAAACTATGCCTTCTTAACCAGCTTATCTATCTGTCCTGTTACCTTCGGGGATCTGTGGACATGCACCCCAAGGTCCCTCCGTTCCTCAAACTTTCTCAGTATCCTACCATTTATTGTGTATTCCCTTGCCTTGTTTGTCCTCCCCAAATGCATTACCTCACATTTCTCTGGATTGAACTCCACTTGCCACTTTTCTGCCTACTTGGCCAGTCCATTGATGACTCTTTCAGCCGTCAATGGCTTTCTTCCTCGCTGTCAACCACACAGCCAATTTTTGTATCATCTGCAAGCTACATTTCAGTCTAAATCATTGATATATGCCCTGTAGAACCCCTTAGGAAACAGCCTTCCAGTCCTACAAATATAATTTGTTTCCTGCCATTGAGCTAACTTAGAATCCAACTTGTCACTTTCTCTTAGATCATATGGGCTTTTAGCTAAAATTGATGTAAACTACCCTCATTGACCTTCCTTGTTACCACCTCACATTCAATCAAGTCAGTCAGGCACCACCTTCCCTTAACAAATCTATGCTGACTGGCCTTAATTAATCTGTGTCTTTCTAAGTGATGATTTGTACTGTCCCTCAGAATTTTTCTCACACCAAGGTTAAGCTGACTGGCCTGTAATTACTCAGGCTATCCCTTCCTCCCCTTTTAAACAACAGTACAATGTTATCAGTCCTCCAGCAGCACACCTGTAGCCAGAGAGAATTGGAAAATGGTCAAAACTGAGAAATACCACACTCTGGAAGCATCATTAAGGCTATAGACACATTTGTTCAGTTTCCATAGTTTACAATTCCAGCTGTGGGAAAGTCAACTCGAACATCACTATCACCCAGTCACTCTTCAAAACCCATCACAACTAGCCGCGATTTATCCTTATAAGTCCCATCGGGAAAGACGTTTTCAGTACAAATCCATCCATGTGACGAGGCTTGCTGTCCCCTATCTGGTACCTCAGAATAAACACCAAACTCTCTCCAACTCTCTAATTCCTTGTGTTTTGCTTCTCTTAGTTTATCCTCAAATTTATTGGCAGCCACTAAAACTTTGTGGTCATGAGGACTTCTGCTTCTAGTTCTATTCCAAGACTGCTCTCTAGCCTTCATTCCGTTGTGGAATCTGTTCAAACTACGGCCTCTAATAGCACTGTGATGTCTTTCAAGACTACTGCTATAAGATCTCCCTCGCACGCTATCAGAGGCTCTTTCTCCAGTACTGGATCGTTTCCTGACACAAGAGTCACTTCCAGACCCACTGTTAGAACTTGCCCTGTGCTTTCTTACTCTCTGCTCTTTCACCCAATTCTGCCAGTCCATGGACCTTGCTTTTTGGCCATCATCTTGAACATTCAACCAATATTTAAACTTGCCAGTAGATTTTCCTGCATGTCCTACAATTGTTGCATCCCTCCATTTATAAGACCCCTCTGGAATATATGTTAACTGAGTACCTACTCTGAGCAATTGTCCTTTGGATGCAATAGCTCTTTCTTGAGTGTCATGATCCCTCACATTACTATCCTACCCTTGGATCTACCTCATTCTGTTCCACAGGACCTTCATCACAAAACACATGATCGTTTGAGGTACAAGGTTCCTCGTTTCCTTCAATCAGCTGCTCGGATTCTGAGATTTTGTAATCAACCCTGATTAATCATGAGGAATGAACCTTAACAGTTTGATTTCCATGCTTGATAACTACGGTCTTACCATCACAACCTATTACCTTACCAGGGCGCTTTCATTCCCTATGGCCCTCTCTTTTATTACACACCAAAGCTCCTGAATTAAATTCTTCCTCAGATGGCCTTATACGATGCCTGAGAGCTCACCGAATTTTCTCAGAGACCTCAGCCTTGATGAAGGCCCATCTCCCTGCCTGTAAAGCATTTAAATATGCAGAAGAAATTTGAACTAATAGTACCTTCTAGAGCAGGAGGACTGTCACACAGTACAGAAGGCAATTTGGGATTCTGCGCATAGACCAATTGATAGGGACTATATGCCCCGACCGTCTGAAGTGAATTCTTTGCATGAACCACCCATGCCAGGGCAGTTGTCAACTTGCAGTTTGGTTAGTCAGCTAAGATTTTATGCAGCATTTCATCAATCCCTGTGTGATTCCTTTCACAGAGCCCATTGCTAAAAGGACTTTCAGCTGTAGTATTCATAACCATAATGTTCATGTTTTCACACATGTCTCTGAACTTGTCATTGGCAAATTCCCCTCCATCATCAGTCCGAAACTTAGCTGGTGCCCCAAGTCCAGTTCCTATCCATTTCTCCTTGATTTTATCTATAATCACCCTTTTGTCCTTGCTATTTATTATTGTAGAAAGACTAAATCTAGTTGCTAGGTCTATAATGTGTAGAATGAAAATATTCTTGTCTCTGTCCCATTACCTTTAAATCCATGGCAACTATCTTGTTAAAGTCACGTGCCAATGGAAGGCCAACAGTAGGATGTGATGGCATCCTCCGATACCTTTGACAGATTTCACATTTTTCGCTAAACTCTTCTATTATCCTCATATACTCTTCATCAATCACACTTGCATCCTTTAGCAGGGTTTTTAAATCTTTGACAAGAAGGGTGAGCAAATTGTCTGTGTAACCTTAAGACAATTTGCTTTTTATCTCTCTCATTCTTATCATCTGATGCCATTAATACTTCTCTAACACTCTGACCAGAAACATATGGTTTTGTTTAGGGGATACAATAATGCCCTGGCTGGGTAAACTGCAAATTCACTGACTTTCCAAAAACAATTGCTTTATCATGCTCCATATCATCTTTCATTTATGCCTTTATCATTGAAAGTTTACTCAACAGTAAAGTTATCTCACTAGAGACTACATCAGTACTGGTAAAGTGGCTTACTCCAGCTATTTTACATGGGATTACTACTCTCCTCAGTGACTTCAATGTGTTGTCATCACCAAATCTAAAGCTGGTAGTACTTTTATACTCTTTAACCTTGCGTTGGCCCTCACTACTGAGTGAATTCAGATAACATTGTAACCACTCTGTTCCACATACTGTCTATGTGCAAGCATTATCTAATACAGCACAATTGAATGAATCGGCAATGAATACATTCATCACAGGACTAAAACTCCTTGTGACTAGTACAATTCATTCAGATTCATCAGTATCTTCCTCTTCTGCCCAAGAATTATGGGTCATGTGCTATTTCGAGTACTCTGCCCCTCCACTTTGGGCAGTTCATTGCATAATGATACTTTGAGTCATACCTGAAGCACCTATTAACTGTTCCTTGGGCATTCCTAGGATTCATTCACCTAAGAATTGAAACAGCAATCAGTCTTCCACTGTAATAGTCAGACCTGCTAAAGATGCTTTCATCCTCATTCCTCTTGTCTTTAACTCTTCCATTGTACTTATGCCTGCTTCCAGTATCTAGACCATTTTGAAACCCAGTAAACATCAAGTCCTCCATTCTTTGTGTCACCACCGACTGCCCTGTTTGTTCTATCAGGGCTGCAGGAAATGACTGTTTCCCCTGGAATTTCTTTAAGGCAGCTGACATCGGATCTAACAGGAAGTCTTTGTCCAAGAACCAAACCCCAGTTAGAGCCAACAGCCTGTCCATATGCGACACCCTAGTACAATCTAGCAGTTTAAATGCTAGCACTGAACCAGGGATCTCTAAATTAAATTTCCTCAATCTTCTATAGTCTGTTAAAATTCACGATATATTCCTCCACTGAATAACCATCTGTTTTCTGAAATCTATCAAAGACTGACCATGCCTTATATGCATTCAATAGGTCATCTTTCTTGTAAATTTCATCCAAGAATTCTAACAGAAGATCCGACCCTTCATCAGTATCCAACTGACGAGCATCCAGTTCACAAAACACTTTACTTCTGATTTTACTTTTGGTAGGAAGTGACAATGCTAAGGCCATACCTTGTTTCCTCTTTGGTAGGGACATAACCTATGTCCACATATCTACTTCATTCTTCCACTGGTCATATGGTTCAGACTCAGAGAATGTCAGAGGGTAATCATACCCTGACAATTTATACCTGCTTTCTGCCATATTTTTCCACAATGGCCAGTGAGATTTTAGTTTCCTATGTTAAAAAAAAATCCTGGTTTCCATCCTGCAGCTTTAGGTAACCATCCTCTGCTACCATGTTAAATTCCAGTAATCTCGTTGTGTAAGGATAATGCTGGAGCCTATCTTTACTCTGTTTCACATTTATTGTACAGAGTAAAAGGATTACAAATATGTAACTCCTCACTCAAACACTCCACCAGTCTCAGTAAGAATCTCCTTATAAATGCTCAAGTAAGACCCCCAGTTAACACCCTCCTCCTGCATATAGTTAAACAATTGAGACACAATTAACACTCACCAAGTATTCAGAACTGAATACTGGTTAGTGAGCAAGATGCACTCAGGGGATTCCTGCACTACCTGCCTGGTCTTCCTTGACTGTCTGGCAGTCATCCATTCCCTCTCTGCCTGCACACTTTTAGGCTGTGGGATAACCACCTCCTGGAAATTGCAATCCATGTAGCTCTCAGCATCAGGGATGTACTGCAGTGTCACCAGCTGCTGCTCAAGCTCCAAAACCGAGACCTCTAGCTCCTCCAACTGACGACACTTCCTGCACATGCAGTTGTCCGGGCATGAGAAGTGTCCTGGAGTTACCACATGGCACAGGATGTACATTTCACAGGACTGAGGTGCCTTGCCATGCATATGTTTATTAGACTACTAACTAAATTGCTTAGTTTAACCCACTGCCCTAACTTAGAGAGGAAAATAAAAGACAATGGTAATACTAACCAATCACCTACCTGCTGTCCTGTGATGTTACTCTTGAGTTTTTTTAAAGATGCTGTAAGATGAGAAAAATAAGGCAAAATTTGTCAAATATTCAGACAGTAAGCTGTAATAGTCATGCTTTACACTTAGAAACTGCTGTTTTGAATGGGTTGGTGTTTTTGTGGATTATCCATCTTTCCGATACATTGAAGACTTTTAATATTCACTGTCCGGGCAGTATTCTGGTGGAACAGATCACCTGCCCTTTACAGAGCCTGAAATTTTTTTAATGAAAATCAGGCTAATCCAATAAAAGGCCCTGAAAGACTACTGTCTGACAGTGACGATGAAAATTTACAGCAATAAAAATCATCTTGAATTGGTTGAAATAGTTGATTTGTGAAACATGAACTACTATGGATATTATTCTGTGATTCAGTAAATTTACCACAAAAGTGCTCCACCCCTAAAAATTACCCATTATTTAGTATTAGTTCCGAAACAGTGTTTATATTCTTCTATTCTGAATGCAGTAAAGAGAAACATGCTTTTATCTCATTGGTTCAATGCATTACAAACCCTCTCAACCTGCATTAAATGGTGTTGGTAATTATTTTATTATGCCTATTAGCTAGATTATATAAAAGTAAATAAAAGGCTCTTTTCATTTTTATAAGTCTTCATATCCTGCATCCTATAGACTGTGCTGTGTCATACCAAGGAGAAAATATATTTGTTTTAAAACCTCTCACCCAAGACTACTGTCCACCCCATTCAATTAATGGGTAGTAATGAAATACATTCTAATATATGACAACATTTAGTCAATCTCAAATCCTGTTGTTAGAAATATTTAATACTTGCGAGTGTATAATTGTCAGTTTGAGGCGTACGCAGTCTTAAGTTATTGATTTAACCAAAGATCCACTGCATTTTGTACAAGATCACAATTATGGATGAGGAAGATCAATCTGCCCTTATTAATTCATCCAACAGACCGATCCTACAATTCCCCCTCACTGCCATATTTAATTGTTTCTGAGATGCATCCAGGGTTTTCACTTGCACCATTCCATTGGGAATTCCATTTGAAGTGTTGACCTCATGCTGTGTGAAGAATGCCCTGATATCAGTCCTATTGGGCTGGATTTTAAGGAGCCCTCGACATCGGGATCCATGGTGGGCGGGCGGGGGGTGGGTTCCTGAAGATGATCCCAAATGAGGCCCACTACAGACCTCGACACTGGCAGGGCCCGGCCCGATCCTCCCAGCGGCGGTGAGGCACCGTGGCAGCCCCATCCCGCTGCTTGGCAACAGGAGCACAATCACCATATGCAAATAAAGTAAATTAATAGATTTGCATGTACTTACCATTAATCTTGATGCCCTGCTGCGATCTTCGGCCCGGTGGCCGGCACTCTCGTGCCTTTAGATCCCCGTTTGGGGAAACGAGGCACAATACTGGTGGGGAGGGGAGAGGAGATAAGTTTAACAGTGTGGTGGGGGTGGGGGGGGGTGGAAACGGGGTCAAAATAATATCATGGATGTAGGGGATGGTGGGAAGGGTTGTAGTTTAAAGTTTGGGTGGGGGAGGTCACATGATAAAGGTGTTTTGGGGGAGGGTGAATAATTAATTTAATTGTTATTGAGGGTGGGAGAGGGGCAAAAGAAATGAATTGAATTTCATTCAATTTCTCCTTAAATATTTAAATTAGCCGGTAGGGCTACCAGCCCTATAAAAATGACGTCAGCGCATGTGCACAGGCAGTTGATGCCATTGCCAGGGACGGATAACTCACCCCCTCCACGTGATCTGGGTGGGAAGTGCAGCCCACCCCGGCTACTTAAATGAGCCACCGCCTTGATATTTCGGCGGCTCTTTGGTGTGCAGCCTGCATGGGCGGGCCACCATTTTTTTTACCCGCCGCACATGAAATTCAGCCCCAAGGTGTGTGGTCGTATCACAGCACTGTACAGTTTGATCATGACTTCATCTGCCTTCCATTCTGTTGTTTGTCTATTATGTAGTTCAACACTTTCTTGGCTTTTATTGATTGCTACTCTGTATTGGGGTAATTTTAACTGTGTGATAGTGTGAAACAGGTGATAGCAAATTTATAGTATGCTATACATCTCCCTGATTTTTCACTGAAAATAAAAATTGGGAGAAAGGAACAATGGGCTGCTATCACCCAAATTGCACTTTTGCACAAAGTCAAAATTACTCCAATTGAATGTTTGGTCCACTAAGAGCCCAAGGTCTCTATCTACTTTATACTTACTTATTTCAATAGCATCCATGTATTGCCGTGAACAACAGATGCCCCTCTACGTTGCTTTCATTGATCTCACCAAAACCTTTGACCTTGTCAGCAGACATGGTCTCTTCAGACTACTAGCAAAGATCGGATGTCCACCAAAGCTACTAAGTATCATCACCTCATTCCATGACAATATGAAAGGCACAATTCAGCATAGTGGCGCCTCATCAGACCCCTTTCCTATCTTGAGTGGTGTGAAACAGGGCTGTGTTCTCGCACCTACACTATTTGGGATCATCTTCTCACTGCTGCTCTCACATGCGTTCTTCAGAAGAAGGAATTTTCCTCCATACAAGATCAGATGGCAGGTTGTTCAACCTTGCCCGTCAAAGAGCGAAGACCAAAGTACGGAAGGTCCTCATCAGGGAACTCCTCTTTGCTGACGATGCTGCATTAACATCCCACACAGAAGAGTGTCTGCAGAGACTCATTGACAGGATTGCGGCTACCTGCAACGAATTTGGCCTAACCATCAGCCTCAAGAAAACGAACATCATGGGACAGGATGTCAGAAATGCTCCATCCATCAATATCGGCGACCACGCTCTGGAAGTAGTTCAAGAGTTCACCTACCTAGGCTCAACTATCATCAGTAACCTGTCACTCGATGCAGAAATCAACTATCATCAGTAACCTGTCACTCGATGCAGAAATCAACAAGCGCATGGGAAAGGCGTCCGCTGCTATGTCCAGACTGGCCAAGAGAGTGTGGGGAAAATGGCGCACTGACAAATGTTCGAGTGTATCAAGCCTGTGTCCTCAGTACCTTGCTGTACGGCAGCGAGGCCTGGACAACGTATTTCAGCCAAGAGTGACGTCTCAATTCATTCCATCTGCGTTGCCTCCGGAGAATCCTTGGCATCAGGTGGCAGGACCGTATCTCCAATACAGAAGTCCTCGAGGCAGCCAACATCCCCAGCATATACACCCTACTGAGCCAGTGGCGCTTGAGATGGCTTGGCCATGTGAGCCGCATGGAAGATGGCAGGATCCCCAAGGACACATTGTACAGCGAGCTCGTCACTGGTATCAGACCCACCGGCCGTCCATGTCTCCACTTTAAAGACGTCTGCAAACACGACATGAAGTCCTGTGACATTGATCAGAAGTCGTGGGAGTCAGTTGCCAGCGATCGCCAGAGCTGGCAGACAGCCATAAAGGCGGGGCTAAAGAGTGGTGAGTCGAAGAGACTTAGCAGCTGGCAGGAAAAAAAGACAGAAGCGCAAGGGGAGAGCCGACTGTGTAACAGCCCTGACAACCAATTTTATCTGCAGCACCTGTGGAAGAGTCTGTCACTCTAGAATTGGCCTTTATAGCCACTCCAGGCGCTGCTTCACAAACCACTGACCACCTCCAGGCGCTTACCCATTGTCTCTCGAGACAAGGAGGCCAAAGAAGAAGATGATATGTTGCTTATTTTATATCTTATGTGCCGTACTTCACAGGTGGTAGTATTAAATTTGATCTGAGACTAATGTATCCACATACTTATTTTGTCTGGCTCACTCTAATTTGACACAAAAGCAAAATACTGTGGATGCTGGAAATCTGAAATAAAAACAAAGTGCTGGAAATACACAGCAGGTCTGGTAGCATCTGTGGAGTGAAAAACAGAATTAATGTTTTAGGTCTGAGACCTTTTATCAGTGATGAAATAGTCATCCCAATGTTAAGCCCTGGGGTGCCCTCCTCAGTACCTCCTCCTGCCCCCCAACCCTGACACAATACCTCTAACAAATATTTGTTGCCTTTTACCGATCAACTAGTTTCTTAGGCATTTCAAGAATTTACCCTAAATCCCCACAGAGTTTAGGTTTGACTAACGGCCTTTCATGAGGAACTTTGTCAGATGGCCCTTTTAAGTTTAAGTACACTACATAAGAAGGCTTATTCAGCAAAATGCATCCTTCAAATACTATACACATGCATAGAATACAATGTCATCAACACATTTTGTGCAGAATCATTGTGTACCAGTAAAAGCCAAGCTGTGTGTTTATACAAATCAGCAAACTGTTCAGATTTGACTCATTCTTTTTAAATGACATATATATTATTGTAGTCATTTCAGCCATTGCAACGAGAAGTTGGACTGTCTAGCTAAATCAGACCTACTTTGGGATAGTTTCATAATTTTTTCAGTGTTGAACCAAAAAAACGATTCAGGTCTGGATCTGTGTGACTGACTATAGAGAAATGCAACATTAGGGCCCGATGAGGAAATGCAAGTAGATATTTTCACTCCACCCATATGATCAATTTGTAAAAGCAATCTGTATTGTAGCTGTGTTTTGCAGACCCAAGAATATAATTTATTAAAGTTACTTCTAACAATTGGGAATATCCTTATGATGAAAGGCAAGAGTGGAGCTGGAATTGTGGTATGACCTACCTGAGTCATTAAATAAACAATGATAGTACCAAGATTTACCTGATATTTCAATTCATCCTTGGTTTGACTTAGCATTAGCTGAAAGGATGATAAACAGAAACCCCCTTACTTAATACATGATCTGTTGATGCTGTGTTTATTTTTTTCTTCTTGTAGACCAGTTTAAATAGTATGATGAGTGTCTACAGTGAAACAGGAGACTACGGCAATGTGAATATCAGTGGGGAAATTCTCCTTGCAATCATATATAGCTACAAGAGTGGGGCACTAAATATTACTGTGAAGGAATGTCGCAATTTAGCAATTGCAGATGAAAGGAAGCAGAGAACTGACCCGTAAGTATTATCTTTCCCTTTTTGAAGAGATTGTTTGGTCTTTAAACAGAAGTAATCATCAGATGCTCTGATCAAATAGCAGTGGCAAATTCTGGTAGCTCTCCTTTAGCACATGAAGCATCATAGAATAACTTTATAGTGCTTATTTGCCTCATTTCAAGGGTGTTTATTGCTCTATATCAGAATTGATCAATTTCTTTACTTTACCTGCAGCTATGTGAAGACTTACCTCCTCCCAGACAAATCTCGTCAAAGCAAACGCAAGACTAAGCTTAAATCCAATACAATAAATCCAGTTTACAATGAAACGTTAAAGGTTTGTCAATTTGTTTTGGTGAATAATCAAATTATTAACTCCATTGGAAAGCTGTTTAATCTCCAATATTTCAAATAATAATTCAGTGCAGACTATTTGGACCGTCTTGGTTGTTTATTTGTCTCACCTCTGGCTAGCTACAACAATGTTTGAAATACACCAAGTAAATAATAAATGACAAAGAGTTTTCTTGAATTTCTAGACATTCGTCTGGAAATTCATTGGCTCCACGTCCATTTAACAGACACCTCGGTGCCCAGTACGGTGTATATGTGCATGCTGATTTCACTCTGGAAGTATCTTTTCTTTTGGGCCTCCTTATCTCGAGAGACAATGGATACGCGCCTGGAGGTGGTCAGTGGTTTGTGAAGCAGCGCCTGGAGTGGCTATAAAGGCAAATTCTGGAGTGACAGGCTCTTCCACAGGTGCTGCAGAGAAATTTGTTTGTTGGGGCTGTTGCACAGTTGGCTCTCCCCTTGCGCCTCTGCCTCTCACCATATTGAAGAATGCTGAAATGTAGGTGTCCAGGGTCCTGAAATAGGCTTCAAGCCCTTTGTATATTCAAATAGGCAGCTGATAGACTGTTTCAGGGCCACTGCCCAAAATTGGGCTGCCCTGAAAACAGTTGATGACAGGCCAGCTGTCATTAGGAAAACATGGTCTACGTGCAGCCTAACCAGCAGTCCTTAAAGGAACTGCTGCAGTCCACCACCAAAAAAGTGCACTTTTAAAAAAAAAAAATTATCTGAATGGGAAGCTTTCCTTCTTAAAAAAAAAATCTGTGACAATATTTCTGTTTGTGCTACCTGAATTGTGACGGTAACCTCAAAAATATTATATACTAGCAGATCTCCTGTGGTCAGTCATAGAAAAAACAACGTTATAGCATGTAAAACATAATGGGATAGATTTTTAACTTGTCATCTGAACATAATAAAACAATTAAAGGCTCTTTATCAGAATGTACAAAGCATTCTTAACACGATAGGACAAACTAGTGGCACAAATAGAGATAAGTGGGTTTGATATAATCGTCATTACAGAGATATGGGGCTGGATTTTATGGGCCCCCTGAGGCGGGGTCAGGCAGGGGGGCACATAGAATCACAACGGGCAGTGGGCAGCAGAGGGCCCATTGCCACCCCATCGCCAAGCCATTTTGCTGGGGTGGGATAGGAACATAGGAACAGGAGTAGGTCATTCAGCCTATCGGGCCTGCCCCGGCATTCAATACAATCATGGTTGATCTTCCACTTCAATGCCTTTTTCCCACACTATCTTCATATCCCCTTATGTCATTTGTATTTAGAAATCTGTCAATCTCTGCTTTAAACATACTCAATGACTGAGCTTCCACAGCCCTCTGGGGTAGAGAATTCCAAAGATTCACAGCCCTCTGAAAAAATCTCTGTCTTAAGTGGCTTCCCCCTTATTTTGAAATTGTGTCCCCTGGTTCTAGACTCCCTAACCAGGGGAAATATCTTAGCTGCATCTACCCTGTATATCCCTTTAAGTATTTTGTAGGTCTCAATGAAATCACCTCTCTTCGAAACTCTAAAGAATACAGGCCCAGTTTCCCCAATCTCTCTTCAAACGACAGTCCCGCCATCCCAGGAACAAGTCTGGTGAACCTTCGTTGCACTCCTTCTATGGCAATAATATCCTTCCTAAGGTAAGGGGACCAAAACTGCACACAGTACTCCAGGTGCAGTCTAACCAAGGTTTTATACAATTGAAGCAAGACTTCACTACTCCTGTACCTAAATCCTCTTGCGATAAAGGCTAACATACCATTAGCCTTCTTAATTGCTTGCTGCACCTGCATGTTAGCTTTCTGTGACTATTGATAAGGACACCCAGGTACCTTTGTACATTTATACTTTCTAATCTCTTATCATTTAAGAAATACTCTGCACATCTATTCCTCCTACCAAAATGGGTAACTTCACATTTTTCCACATTATATTCCATCTGCCACGTTTTTGTCCATTCACTAAGTCTGTCCAAATCCCCTTGAAGCCGCTTTGCATCTTCCTCACAACACACATTCCCACCTAGTTTTGTGTCATCCGCAAACTTGGAAATATTACATTTGGTCCCCACATCCAAATCATTGATATATATTGTGAACAGCTGGAGCCCAAGGACTGATCCCTGTGGTACCCGACTAGTTACAGCCTGCCAATGCGAGAATGACCCGTTTATTCCTACTCTCTGCTTTCTACCTGTGAACCAATCCTTAATCCATGCAAGTATAATACCGCCTACCCCATGTGCTTTAATTTTGCTAGCCAACCCCTTGTGGGGGACTTTATCAAAAGCCTTCTGAAAATCCAGGTATTCCATGTCCACCAACTCCCCATACCACGTCCAACGACAGCCTTCCTGCCCAGAGGCCAATCAAGGCCCTTAAGTGGCCTATTACCAACCCCTTGAGAGTCTCTTCCCACCGCCGCTGGCACCAAACCAGTGGCGGGGATGCCTCTGCCATGTGGGGAGGGAGCCCACGGATCCCGCTCATAAAACCTTCACCTCTATGGACCACTCCTCCCCCTTACCGGGGAGTTTTGGACTGTCCCCGACGACCCTGCTTCACTTAGCTGAGGTCCGGGTTTCTGGCACTGGGCCTGGGTCCAAGGCCTGTGCAGTACCGGCAGTGGCCAACACTCCCAGTGGCGCCGCCAGCCCTGTGATTGGCCGGCAGCTCTTCTAGGCAGGATCCCGTATTTAAAGGGACAGAGATCCCAGTGCCAAAAACCGTGTCTCCAGAACAACGGAGGAACATACCCGGGTGGGATGGAGTGGTGGGGCACAAAAAGACTGATGTGGGGTTCCCCCCACCTTTTCAGCCTGGTGCCAGGATTCCCGCTGCCTCCACAGGATCCAGGCCATGGTTACAAGATGACCAAGCCTGGGAAATAAATATTCCAGGGTACACAACATTTTGAAAAGACAGACAGAATGGAAAAGGAGGCGCAGCTTTGATAATAAAGGATGACATAAGAGCATTAGTGAAAAAGAATCTTGGCTCTGAAGATCGGGCAGTAGAATCAGTATGAGGGGAGATTAGAAATAACCAGGGTCAGAAAACGCTGGTGGGAGTAGTTTGTGGGACACCTAACAATAGTTATACCATTGGACAGAGCATTAATTTCTCTTGTCTGCCTCTAAGGGACCAACGTTTACATTAACTACTCTCCTTTTTATATACATATAAAAGCTCTTACAATTCTAACCCGTGGCGGTCGCGGCGGAGGGAGTTCGGCAGCAAGGGCAGGGGAGTGGCCCTCAACAGGCCCCCCACTTTCCGATGCTGGATCCCTCATTCTGGATCTTGGTGCCTTTGACTGAGGGTCTACCCGCACCCGCCCCATCCCGGAGTCACGAAGCAGCCCGTATGGTTTTTCATGCTATGCTTCCTGTGCGGCGGTAGGGCCACCTGCCACACGGGTAATTGCAGCTGTGGCGGAAAGAGGCCCTTAATTGGGGGTTAATTACCCAGTTCAGGACCTCAATTGGTGATGGAGCAGTAAGGCAATTTTCAGGCCTTCCTGCCCTGGACTAAATTTTGGCGGAGGCAGGACGGTGGCAGGAACCCCCACCCCGGCCACCATCTCACCTGAGTTTATGCTTTCCTCACCTCCAAACCCGCTACAAGGGAGAGCATAAAATTACCTACTTTGTGTCTGTCTTCACAGTAGAAGACACAAATTACATATCAGAAATTGAGGGTATCCAAGGGGCTAAGAGGAGTGAGGAAATTAAGGTAATTGATATCAGCAGAGAAAAAGTACTGGAGGAACTGAAGAAAAAAAAATCCCCGGGCCTGATGATCTACATCCCAGAGTACTTAAGGAAGTGGCCCCAGAAATAGTGGATGCATTGGTGGTCATCTTTCAAGATTCTATAGACTCTGGAACAGTTCCTATAGATTGGAGGGTTACTAATGTAACCCCACTATTTAAAAAGGGAGGTAGAGAGAAAGCAGGGAATTATAGACCAGTCAGCCTGATGTCGGTAGTGGGGAAAATTCTAGAGTCCATAATCAAAGATTTTATAGCAGAGCACTTAGAGAACAGTGGTAGAATCGGACAGAGTCAGCATGGATTTATGAAAGGGAAATCATGCTCAACAAATCTACTAGAATTCTTCAAGGATGTAACTAGTAGAATTGATGAGGGGGAGCTAGTGGATGTGGTTTATTTGGACTTTCAGAAGGCTTTCGACAAAGTCCCACATAAGAGGTTAGCGTGTAAAATTAAAGCGCATGGGATTGGGGGTAGTGTATTGTGATGGATAGAAAATTGGTTGGCAGACAGGAAACAAGGAGTAGGAATAAACGGGTCCTTTTCCGAATGGCAGGCAGTGACTAGTGGGGTAGCGCAGGGATCGGTGCTAGGACCCCAGCTATTCACAATATATGTTAATGATTTAGATGAGGGAACTAAATGCAATATCTCCAAATTTGCAGTTGACACAAAACTGGGTGGGAGGGTGAGTTGTGAGGAGGATGCAGAAAGGCCCCAGGGTGATTCGGACAAGTTGAGTGAGTGGGCTAATGCATGGCAGATGCAGTTTTATGTGGATAAATGTGAGGTTATCCACTTTGGTAGTAAAAACAGGAAGGCAGATTATTATCTGAACCACTATAAACTGAGAGAGGGGAATATGCAACAAGACCTGGGTGTCCTCGTGCACCTGTCGCTGAAGGTAAGCATGCAAGTACAACAGGTGGTTTAAAAAGGGCAAATGGTATGTTAGCCTTCATAGCGAGAGGATTCGAGTACAGGAGCAGGGATGACTTGGTGCAATTATACAGGGCCTTGGTGAGGCCACACCTGGAATATTGTGTGCAGTTTTGGTCTCCTTATCTGAGGAAGGATGTTCTTGCTACAGAGGAAGTGCAGCGAAGGTTTACCAGACTGATTCCTGGGATGGCGGGACTGACGTATGAGGAGAGACTGAGTCCGTTAGGATTATATTCGCTGGAGTTCAGAAGAGTGAGGGGGGGATCTCATAGAAGCCTATAAAATTCTAACAGGATTTGACAGGGTAAATGCTGGAAGGATGTTCCCAATGGTGGGGGAGTCCAGAACCAAGGGTCATAGTCTAAGGATATGGGGTAAACCTTTCAGGACTGAGATGAGGAGAAATTTCTTCACCCAGAGAGTGGTGAGCCTGTGGAATTCCCTACCACAGAAAGCAGTTGAGGCCAAAACATTGTATGTTTTCAAGAAGGAGTTAGATATAGCTCTTGGGGCGAAAGGGATCAAAGGATATGGGGGGAAAGCGGGAATAGGTTACCGTGTTGGATGATCAGCCATGATCATAATGAATGGCGGAGCAGGCTCGAAGGGCCGGATGGCCTACTCCTGCTCCTATTTTCTATGTTTCTAACTCAAAGTTGACAAATGCCCAGGACCTGATGAACTACATGCTAGGGTTCTAAAAGAGGTAACTGCAGACATAGTGGATGCACTGGTTAAGATTTTCCAAAACTTCCTAAATTCTAGAATGATCCCAGCAGCTTGGAAGTTAAAAATATTACGCCAATATTTGACATTAGTCATCGGGAAATGCTGGAATCAGTTATTAAGGAAGGCTTAACAATGCACTTGGAAAATCATAGTATAATCAGACAGAGTCAACATGGTTTTACCAAAAGGAAATCATGTTTTACAAATATATTAGAGCTTTTTGAGGATGGAACTGGTAGGGTAGATAGAGGGGAAACAGTAGGTGTAGCATACTTGGGTTCCAAAAGGCATTCAATTAGGTGCCACACAAAAGGTTAATATGCAAGATAAGGACCCATGGAGTTTGGGATAATATATTACTATGAATAGAGGATTGATTATTGGACAGGAAGCGGGTATAAACGGGGCAGGCTGTGACTAGCAGAGTGCCACAAGGATCAGTCCTGGGGCCTCAACTATTTAGAACCTATATTAATGACTTAGACAAAGAGACCAAGAGTAATGTATCCAAGTTTGCTGATGATGCAAAGCTAGGTGGGAATGTATGCTGTGCGGAGGACACAAAGACACCGCAAAGAGATATAGACAGATTAAGTGACTGGCAAATGGAGTATAATGTGGGGAAAAGTGAGATTATTCACTTTGGTAATAATAGAAAAGCAGAATATTTTTTAAAAGGCATTAAACTTATAATTGTTGATGTTCGGAGAGACATGAGTGTACTCATACATGGAAAACAAAGTTAGCTTGCAGGTACAGTAAGCAATTAGGTAGGCAAATAACATGTTGGCTTTTATTGTAAGGGGATTGGATAAAAACAAGGAAGTCTTTCTACAATTGTTTAGGGCTTTGATGAGACCACACCTGATGTACAGTGTACAGATTTGGTCTCCATAGCTAAGGAAGATTCACTCGATTGGGTCCTGGGATGAGAGGGTTGACCTATGATGAGGGGCTGAGTGAATTGGGCCTATACTTTCCGGAGTTTAGAAGAATGAGTGGTGATCTCATTGAAACATACAAGACTCTAAAGGGGCTTGGCAGGGTAAACACTTATAGGTTGTTCCCCTGGCTGGAGAATCCAGAATACAGAGGCACAGCCTCAGGATAAAGGGTCGATTGTTTAGGACTGAGATGAGGAGACCTTTCTTCACTCGGAAGGTTGTAAATCTTTGGCATTCTCTACCCCAGAGGGTTGTAGATACTCCATCATTGAATATATTCAAGGCTGGGATACAGATTTTTGATCTCAAATGGAATCAAGGGACCTCTGGCTCTGGTTTGGGCCTTGTAATGTGCAAAGATGTTTCAGATGCAAATTGCAGTGGCCATTTTGGCTGCCAGTTTTTTAAAAAAGTTAACTGCACGATTTTCTCCATTAAAAGTCTAATGTAAGTTTACAATCAATTAAATTGATATTTCTCATTTGGCATATAGTGTTTTCTTGACACAGCAATTCAGACTAGAGGCAAGCACTGTGGCTTTATTGGTGGAAGGTCAATTAAAAGCTTGCAGACATTGTATTTGTTTTTTCTGTACGGTCTATGAAAAATAGAAACAAAATTGCATGGAAGTGCATGAATATGTAAAGTTTTTACATTAGAGATGTTTTTGATTAAATGAGGATCTTATACTACACTCCATGTAGGCCATAACTTCTTAGACCTTTCATGTTGAAATAGCTGCCTTAATAAAGCAGCATTTTAGTGCTGAGGACACATTTTCAGATAAACATTTCAGTTTGAGTCACCGTCATTAACTATAGTCAAGACCGAGACGGAGAGACTTTTGGACTCTGTGGGAATCATGGGATATCAGGATCAGGCAAGAAAATGAAGTTGAAGTCAAAGATCAACTATGATCTTGTTAAATGGCGGAGTAGGCTCAAGGGACTGTATGGCTTACTCCTGCTCCTATTTCTTGTGCTAAATGCTACTAAATGACAGCACTTCATTGGCAACACATTGGCTGAACAGAATGTTTCTAGATGGCTGAGTGCCTCAACTATTATCTGTAAATTATCTCACTTTTGTAACCATTCTTGCAGTATGTCATCAGTCACACACAACTGGAGACAAGAACACTACAGCTGTCAGTCTGGCATTATGACAGGTTTGGACGGAACAGTTTCTTGGGTGAAGTGGAGATACCATTTGATTCCTGGGATTTGGAAAATCGAATTGAGGAATGGTTTCTACTGCAGCCAAAGGTGAGCTTCTAAATACAAGATTACATAAAAGGGTCTCCACTCCCAACAGTGAGGGAAATGAGGAGGGACAATTGCCTCAGACCATTAGCTACTAGCAGTGTTCAGCGAGGAATTGGCAGAGGCTGAGGATCTGGTCACTCACCTGTCTGCCCTCTCAGCTATGATAGTACATTTTGTGGGGGTATCCAACTGGAAGGAGAGTAAATAACCTTAAAAAAGGAAGTCTTGGCCTTACCAAATGAAATACAAATAACGTACTAAAGTTCTACCTTTTTTTAAATTGTATAGGAATTCCTATAGTGGTCAATACCAGGACTGATGATCATTTTATGATTCCTTAAGTGTTTAAAGATGTAACAACTTCAACAGACTTGTAAAGGCGCGTATTATTTTAAACATCAATGACTGACTTTTTTTCTTCACTTCTGTCTTCCAGGCAGAGACTCATAACTGGGATACAGTACTTGTAATCCTCCAGTACCCTACCTACTTAGTGATTCTTGAAGTTTGAATTCCAAATCTTAACTTAATGCCTTTATAATTGTAGCTCAGTAATGGAAAGTGTGTCTTTCCATCTGCAATGTATATTTATGTATTTTTTGATTCGAGCAAAATATGCTTCACAATCTCAATCTTTTCAGCATATATTTGGCATGAGAGCTCCAGATGGTCCTGATGAACACTTTTTATAGTTAGTAAACCATCCATTAACACAACCAATGCTATATAACTGAACTGAAACAATGATTGTTAATTGTAGAATGGCAATTATTAACATGATTAAAATAATATTTAATGACTGCATAGCTGATTTTAAAACTTTGACTGAATTTTATGCTCCTTGAGTGAAGGATGTAAGTGCGCGGAAATGGAACACTTACCCATTTTGACCATAATATCAGTATTACACAGACCACACCATTCTGCGTACTAGAGCTCTTAAATTCTCTCCTTTAACGTGCCTTGGTCCCACCATCAGATGAGAAATGTTTGATTATTTTAATACAAATTAGAATGAGTTTTGTTCTGTGGGCCTAAACCTTTATTATTCCTCCACCTCAGAATAAGAAGTCACTATTTGGTCATTAACAATGTTTGAACCATTGCTAGGTGGATAGTAGAAACTCCTCACTACTAGCAAACTCACTGCAAAATACATGATTGTCGTGCCACCATCCTCTAGAACATAGCATGGGCACACCCCGTACCCCGTCCAATAGTGGTTCCACAGGTTGCGGGTGCAGAGCTTACAGCATCATGGTTGTTGTTCTGCAACTCACTCATGTCATCGTACATATCAAACAGTGGCTATATGAGGAACTATTCTCATAATTTCCCTCTAAGGCAGGCCTGCAAGCAACTGTTGTCCAACGTTAATGATAGATATTAGTGTTAAGTTGAAATGCATCTGGATCTTTGGGAAGTTCTGGTGCAGTCACTATGAACTGATGTTCCCTTCCAAGACCCATTTGTTTTCAATTGTAATGTAATTTTCATGGAATAAAAGGAATATGTCACAAAATGCAATTGTTAGATTACTTCAACCTGCAAATCACTAAAGATTTCAGATTACAAATACTGTCAAATGGGGGTGGATTTTAGTGCAATTCTTACAGAAGTACTTGTCCTTTGCTTATGCGTAGATTGAGGCTGCTGTAGATAACGTTCTACAGTATAAAGGAGAATTGACAGTTGCTTTGCGTTATATCCCAGTTGATCAGACTCTAGCCTTGCCACCAGAACATGGAAAAGGTAAGTGAATTTACATGTATTACAACTGCTCTATGTAGAGTACTGAGGCCTGATTAGTGCCAATGCACAAGTACAGAATATGCAGCAGCACTAATACAATGATTATAATAGGACTAAACTATATTGCTTGAGACTCACGCCCCGTGCCACTGGTTACTAACTACCACTAACAATGTAAAACTGCCAGGCTTCACTGGGAAGGCCCATTGTCAGCTGTTCTTACTCAGTCTCATCAGTTTTACATTAGGTGTGCAGCTGGCTCTATGGGACCTGCTCTTGTGAGAACTTGTGCTAATGGGGAGGTCTTTGAAAAGTAAGAGCAGCTTATACTACCGTACTTAAAAGAGCAAAATTTAAATGAATGTGAAATGCAGTTAAAAATGGTTCATTACATTGCAATAATGGTTGGAAAATCTACAGGAAAGTACAAGTACTTAAGGAAATCAAAATTCATTCTGACCAAAGAGGAACAGAGCCCACATCATTAAATAGTATAGTAAGGATAAGCAAGTGGCTTTCAAAGTGTACAAGGAATCTAATAGGTGACAGGAGATTTGGGTAATTGTAAAGATTAGGAAAAAAATAGATTAAACAAAAAAATGAAAAACAAAGAGGAACGTTGCATGTAAGATTTGAGAAATCTCAAGTTAACAGAATAATTAGTAAAAAGGCCTCAGGCTTGCTCTGCTCAAAATTCTTAAACAGTTGCTGTGGCTAGGATATGGAGCCAAGAGGAAAAAGAGAGTTCCTCTTGATTCCACAGCACTCCTGAACGGTGCTGCATACCTGTGATTGAACCCCCTCCCCATTGGCCTTCCTCCCAGGACTCGCTTGAGGTTCACTGCTGGTGAGGCAAACAGCACAATGCTATCTTTCACCACATCATTAACCCACTCTCTTTGCCTTTGCCCCCATGACCTCCTTGTCAGTTAATCTGTCTGGCCCTCTGTACTATCACACAACCTCCCTTTTGTTCTCTTTCCCCCCACCTCCACTTTATTTGCTTAAAACCTATCACATTTCTAACCTTTGCCAATTCTGATGAAAGATCACTGACCTAAAAGTTAACTCTGCTTCTCTCTCCACAGATGCTGCCAGACCTACTGAGTATTTCCAGTATCTTCTGTTTTTATTTCAGATTTCCAGCATCTGCAGTATTTTGCTTTTATTTTAGCACAACACTAATTCCTTGCAATGGAAAGCTGCGTCTGGAGGTACGACCAGTGCTGGCAGCTTACCCAAATTATTGAAATGAGGCCAGAGGCTCAATTTAGAGCAAGCCTCAGCCACGCTCCAGGCATGTGCTGTCTGTGTATCATTGGTTAAGTACCCTTTATTGGGCCATAACCAATTTTTACCCCAGAGAGTAGCGATGTGAAATTGTGGCTAATGGTTGAGTCAGAAAACCATGTAAATATTCAAGATTAAATTGCATAATTGATAAAGGAATGAGAACAAGCCATATTAATGTGGTTAAGATGGTTTGCTCATGTGGAGGGTAAATGCTCACATGGACTAGTTGGCCTAAATGGCCGGTTTCCATGTTATAATTTCTATGTATTAAAGTTATCATGGAATGCAATAAAACACCTTGCAAGATATTTTATTCTGAGACAACCTCACTCAGGACATATATTTGAAACTACACTTTTCTATCTCATTTCGATCAGCAGAAGGTTCTTGACCGTACTGTTACCACTTGATAAGATAGCAAGATAACTGAGTTACCACCAACCAAACAGATTCTGATGCTTTGATAGAAACTAATTACAGATGTAATCCTCTCTCTGTAGAAAAGGCAAACATAATTATGAAACTCCAAACCAAATGTATATTAGTCTCTGGTCACCTGTACCTTTGAATTGTAAGTATTGCTTTATCTCCAGTCAGTTTGATATCTCAGTAACAACTATTACAATGTTTGCCCAGCAGGTGTTTACTTTGCTCCGGTGACACCGATACTTGCGACGACAGCTTCAGTAATTCTAAGTTGCAAGTATAATGCAGCAGCTTTCACTTTCCTCAGTAGGATGTCTTGTGGCCTGTAATATATTTCACGTTTGGTTAAAAATACATTGCATAAGCCAAGGCATTTAACACTAAATTGTTATCACTGTTTCCAAATGGAATAGTTTATTGCCACAATAATTATTTTGATATTAGCTTAAAAATAAGTTAAACATTTTCTTTCAACATAGCTAAACGAAGTTTCATTAGAGGAAAGAAAGGCTCTGCGCAGGCACACAGTGGCGGAGTATTGGAGGTGCTCATTAAGGAAGCAAAAAACTTAACTGCTGTAAAAACGGGAGGAGTTTCAGATACCTTTGTAAAAGGGTAAGTTTTAGAAAATTTAGCATCAAGTTGTGTTCCTTAAGCATCACCTGTAAATAATTAACTGGGATACCAGAGTAAGCAATTTTTGAAATGAATAAAAAGTGCTTTAGCATATCCCAAATTTCCAAAATTACTATGTACCCCAAGAGAAACTGTAGAAATAGTGGATGCTGAAGAAAATACATTCAACTAAGTGCTGGATCATTACTAACCTGCATATTACCAGTGTGATAATTTGTATGGGTCTATGTCTTATCACAGGAAGAAATTAGTTAGTGCAACAGACTCTGATGCTGGGAAGATTTACTAAAATTCTTTTTTAGAAAGCTCCTACTAGCATTATTTTATTGTATGTCAGCTATTTTCTTACCATCTTTATCTAAAGTTTTAGGAATGTTTCAAAATAGAAGGCATCACCAATATAGTAGAGGGACAGATCCAGATTTTCTCTGTTGCTGAACTAAAATGTGAACTTATTGTTCCTTTATTATTTTGTTTTAAATCAGATATTTGCTTCCTGACAACAGCAAAGTTTCTAAGCACAAAACGCCTATCATTAAAAAGAGTGTAAACCCCCAGTGGAACCACACCTTCACCTACAGTGGTTTAAACCCGAATGATCTACAAAATGTCTCCTTAGAATTAACAGTCTGGGACAAAGAATCACTTTCCAGCAATGTTTTTCTAGGGGGCATCAGACTCGGTCAAGGCAATGGTAATTACATTATTTTTTCATCTTTTTAACCTTTTGTTCTTCATTTTTCCACAACCAATTTGCTGTCAACAGGGAAAGTAGTCCAAAGAGAAGCTTAGCTCAGATTTTAGCCATGTAGAAATTATGCTATGATACATGGCCCACAGTGGCTACAATGGTGTTATTGTATCAGATTTATTTATTCAGCGCTCATGGACATAAAATAAAGCACTATGGTTTCTAGTGAAACTATAAAATTGCCGCAAGTTTTATCTGGAAGTTGGAGAAACCACCTCTTACCTCCCCATCCCATACTGGTGTTAATTCCAAGGATAGCAGCAACTCTGCAGTACTTCAGTCAAATAAGTCATGAGTGCTCCAGAAAAGAAAATGATACAAAATTGTGATAGTAATAGCAAAAGCTTTATTGGCTGAGGCAGGAGACAATAAACGTTCATTCAGGGTAGATTCAAAGTGCTTTTCATGTTATGACAAAGCTATTAGGAGTAGTTTGAGTCAGTCTATACTCCAGTGGATGATGATCATGGACCAGCTGTAGGGTGTCTTATATTAACATAAATATTGAAATACAGTGGAAGCCTTTCCCATGCTTGTTGATTTCTGCATCTAGAGACAGGTTACTGGTGATAGTTGAGCCTAGGTAGGTGAACTCTTGAACCACTTCCAGAGCGTGGTCGCCGATATTGATGGATGGAGCATTTCTGACGTCCTGTCCCATGCTGTCCGTTTTCTTGAGGCTGATGGTTAGGCCAAATTCGTTGCAGGCAGCCGCAAACCTGTCGATGAGACTCTGCAGGCACTCTTCAGTGTGAGATTTTAAAGCAGCATCGTCAGCAAAGAGGAGTTCCCTGATGAGGACTTTCCGTACTTTGGACTTTGCTCTTAGACGGGCAAGGTTGAACAACCTGCCCCCTGATCTTGTGTGGAGGAAAATTCCTTCTTCTGAAGACTTGAATGCATGTGAGAGCAGCAGGGAGAAGAAAATCCCAAACAGTGTGGGTGCGAGAACACAGCCCTGTTTCACACCACTCAGGATACGAAAGGGGTCTAATGAGGTGCTGCTATGCTGAATTGTGCCTTTCATATTGTCATGGAATGAGGTGATGATACTTAGTAGCTTTGGTGGACATCCAATCTTTTCTAGTAGTCTGAAGAGACCACGTCTGCTGACGAGGTCAAAGGCTTTGGTGAGATCAATGAAAGCAATGTAGAGGGGCATCTGTTGTTCGCGGCATTTCTCCTGTATCTGACGAAGGGAGAACAGCATGTCAATGGTCGATCTCTCTGCATCCATCCATCAATATCGGCGACCACGCTCTGGAAGTGGTTCAAGAGTTCACCTACCTAGGCTCAACTAGCACCAGTAACCTGTCTCTAGATGCAGAAATCAACAAGCGCATGGGAAAGGCTTCCACTGCTATGTCCAAACTGGCCACGAGTGTGGGAAAATGGCGCACTGACACGGAACACAAAAGTCCGAGTGTATCAAGCCTGTGTCCTCAGTACCTTGCTCTACGGAAGCGAGGCCTGGACAACATACGTCAGCCAAAAGCGACGTCTCAATTCATTCCATCTTCGCTGCCTCCGGAGAATACTTGGCATCAGGTGGCAGGACCGTATCTCCAACACACAAGTCCTCGAGGCAGCCAACATCCCCATTACTGAGTCAGCGGCGCTTGAGATGGCTTGGCCATGTGAGCCGCATGGAAGATGGCAGGATCCCCAAAGACACATTGTACAGCGAGCTCGCCACTGGTATCAGACCCACCGGCCGTCCATGTCTCCACTTTAAAGACGTCTGCAAACGCGACATGAAGTCCTGTGACATTGATCACAAATCATGGGAGTCAGTTGCCAGCGATTGCCAGAACTGGCGGGCAGCCATAAAGGCAGGGCTAAAGTGTGGCGAGTAGAAGAGACTTAGCAGTTGGCAGGAAAAAAGACAAAAGCGCAAGGGGAGAACCAACTGTGCAACAGCCCCGACAAACAAATTTTTCTGCAGCACCTGTGGAAGAGCCTGTCACTCTAGAATTGGCCTTTATAGCCACTCCAGGCGCTGCTCCACAAACCACTGACCACCTCCAGCCGCTTACCCATTGTCTCTCGAGACAAGGAGGCCAAAGGAAAAAGATTGAAATACATAAACCCTACCACATTCTTGCAGCATAAAACCATATTAGTGTATAAGCATGGACAATTTAAACTAAAATGTGGGAAATACATTAGTTTGCAGTGTGTATCATCTTCTAGATGCACTTCAGCAATTTGCTGAGGCTTCTTCAAGAGCACTTCCCAAACCTTGTGACCTCTACCATCTAGAAGGCCAAAGACAGCAGGTGCATAATAACACCACAAACTCAGTCATACACTTGGAAATATATATATATATATATATTTTACAGTATTGGTAGGAGTGACCACCACACAGTCATTGTGGAGACGAAGTCCCGCCTTCACATTGAGGAAACCCTCCTTCGTGTTGTGTGGCACTATCACCGTGCTAAATGGGATAGATTTCGAACAGGTCTAGCAATGCAAAACTAGGCATCCATGAGGCGCTGTGGACCATCAGCAGAATTGTACTCAACCACAATCTGTAACCTCATGGCCTGGCATATCCCCCACTTTACCATTACCATCAAGCCAGGAGACCATCCCTGGTTCAATGAAGAGTGCAGGAGGGCATGCCAGGAGCAGCACCATGCATACCTCAAAATGAGGTGTCAACCTGGTGCAGCTACAACACAGGACTATCTGCGTGCCAAACTGCGTAAGCAGCATGCAATAGACACAGCTAAGCGAACCCATAACCAATGGATCAGATCTAAGCTCTGCAGTCTTGCCACATCCAGCTGTGAATGGTGGTGGACAATTAAACAACTATCTGGAGGAGGTGGCTCCACAAATATCCCCATCCTCAATGATGGAGGAGCCCAGCACATCAGTGCGAAATCAAGGCTGAAGCATTTGCAACAATCTTCAGTCAGAAGTGCTGAGTTGATGGTCCATCTTGGCCTCCTCCTGAAGTCCCCAGCATCACAGATGCCAGACTTCAGCCAATTCGATTCACTCCGCATCATATCAAGAAATGACTGAAGGCACTGGATATTGCAAAGGCTATGGGCCCTGACAATATTCCGGCGATAGTACTGAAGACCTGTGCTCCAGAACTTGCCGCGCTCCTTGCCAAGCTGTTCCAGTACAGCTACAACACTGGCATCTACCCGGCAATGTGGAAAATTGCCTAGGTATGTCCTGTACACAAAGAGCAGGACAAGTTCAACCCAGCCAATTACCACCCCATCAGCCTTCTCTCTATCAGTAAAGTGATGGAAGGTGTCATCAACAGTGCCATTAAGCAGCACTTGCTTAGCAATAATTTGCTCAGTGACGCTCAGTTTGGGTTCCGCCAGGGCCACTCAGTTCCTCACCTCATGACCGTCTTGGTTCTAACATGGACAAAAGAGTTGAACTCAAGAGGTGAGGTGAGAGTGACTGCCCTTGACATCAAGGCAGCATTTGACTGAATATGGCATCAAGGAGCCCAAGCAAAACTGTCAATGGGAATCAGGGGGAAAACCCTCCGCTGGCTGGAGTCATACCTAGCGCAAAGGAAGATGGTTGTTGGAGGTCAATCATCTGAGCTCCAGGATATCATTGCAGGAGTTCCTCAGGATAGTGTCCTAGGCCCAACCATCTTCAGCTGCTTCATCAATGACCTTCCTTCAATCATAAGGTCAGAAGTGGGGATGTTCGCTGATGATTGCACAATGTTCAGCACCATTCATGACTCCTCAGATACTGAAGCAGTCCGTGTAGAAATGCAACAGGACCTGAACAATATCCAGGCTTCGGCTGATAAATGGCAAGTAACATTCGCGCCACACAAGTGCCAGGCAATGACCGTCCCCAACAAGAGAGAATCTAACCATTTCCCCTCGACATTCAACGGCATTACCATCGCTGAATCCCCCACTATCAACATCCTAGGGGCTACCATTGACCAGAAACTGAACTTGCGTAGCCATATAAATACCGTGGCTATAAGAGCAGGTCAGAGGCTAGGAATCCTGCGGCGAGTAACTCACCTCCTGACTCCCCAAAGCCTGTCCACCATCTATAAGGCACAAGTCAGGAGTGTGATGGAATACTCTCCACTTGCCTGGATGGGTGCAGTTCCAACAACACTCAAGAAGCTCGACACCATCCAGGATAAAGCAGCTCGCTTGATTGGCACCCCATCTACAAACATTCACTCCCTCCATCACAACGCAGTGACAGCAGTGCGTACCACCTACAAGATGCACTGCAGCAATGCACCAAGGTTCCTTAGACAGCACCTTCCATACCCGCGACCTCCACCAACTAGAAATACAAGGGCAGCAAATACATGGGAACACCACCACCTGCAAGTTCCCTTCCAAGTCCCACACCATCCTGACTTGGAACTATATCGCCGTTCCTTCACTGTTGCTGGGTCAAAATCCTGGAACTCCCTTCCTAAAAGCACTGTGCATGTACCTACCCCACATGGACTGCAGCGGTTCAAGAAGGCAGCTCACTACCACCTTCTTGAGGGCAATTAGGGATGGGCAATAAATGCTGGCCTGGCCAGCGACATCCACATCCCATGAATGAGTAAGAAAAAAAATTACTATTCCTTCATTGTCACTGGATCAAAATCTTGCAAGTCCCTACTTAACAACACTGTGATAACCTTCACCACATGGACTCCAGCATTCAAGATGGTGGCTCATCACCACCTTCAGCGGTAATTAGGGATGTGCAATATATGCTAGCCTTGTCAGTGATGATCATGTGGTCCCATGAATGAACTAAAAAGAAAATATAGTAGCTACATACTTCCTGACATGTATAGCATCAGGCAAAATCTTTAGAAAGTGATTTTCTCCCTCAGGAGCTGTCGCTTCTTGTGCTGCAGCAGGCCTGAAAGACAGTCAACAGAAAGTCTCTATCCCCAGTCTGACCTAATTCCCCAGCAGAGGCCAGAGCAACCCCACTTGTGTGCAGATGATCCTTGGGCCAGATTATAGTTAGGGTCTGTGAGCATCTCCAGGGTGGGTGCAAGTTCGACGCACTAGCTGAATCATATGAAATAATGGCTGAAAATAGTAGGACGTTGAGAACTGAAATGTACAGGGTTAAAAAATCCTGAAAGTGAAAGGAATTTTTAAATTAGTAACACACTTTGCATGCTGTCTTGCAAAAGTATGAATGTTGAGCTGTTGATTCTATTTCACTCTGTTCATTAACTTGTCTAGACCATGCCCTTGCAGGAAAATCAGTCCAAGAGGCAGTTCTTCAGGCACAGCATTACTAAATTCCACACAGACAAATTGGTGCAGACTTCTACTTTGCCAAAAAAAAAGGGAATCTGAAAAGTGTCCACTTTAACATGTTTCTCAACGTTTAATACAAAAATCAAGATTTGGGTTGTTGATATCTGACAAAACAACACTGCATATCTGATAATCTGACATGTTCTGTTGATCAAAATGAAGCGAGATTACTGGTATGGCACCTAAATGTTTATATTGTCACATAATTGTTTCTCAACAGGTTATAGCTATGGGAATGAAGTTGATTGGATGGATTCCCAAGGGGAGGAACAGCACATCTGGCTTCAAATGATAGCAAACCCAGGTGTCTCTGTGGAGAGCACAATAATGCTGAGAGCCAGCATGGGAAAACGCAAATTTTGAGCCTGACAGCATACAATGTAAAATACTACACACTGTCAAGCTACTGTACTACTGGAGCTGACTAGGTTGGGATAATTCTGTGACTGAACATATTACATTATAGTAATACAGGTGTTTTCACATTAATTTTTGTAAATACATTTCCGTGGGGGGTTTTTTTAAGTTCATTTTTGTAAAAATATCATTCAAGATCCTCTGATATCTGGTGCAGCAATTGGGAAGTGTTCAGCTGTGTCTGTCCTTGTAGATTAATATTAAAGGAATTCTTGGAGGTTTGACCACTTTATCGAAAAGTAGCCAACAAGGCTCTCGTCTGAAATACCACCAACAATTAAACTTCATCTATTTCCTGGTGTAATTGAATTAGCGATTTCAGTGATATGAACTCAACTGCAGAAGATTTTCTCTATGCAATAGCTCTAGCAAATTCATAACTATGAAGAATGTGATGCACAGAGGAAATCTTTCCCCAATATCTGTAACAAAACGTTTCTATTTATTGGCAAGTTCCACTTCAGTCAATGGATTGGTCATTTCAAAAGCCATGCCAATTCAATCCCTCCCTTGGACTTACTCTGCCACACTATTTCATACTGAAATGGTCAGCAGCTGGACCAATGCAGCTCAAGTAAACCCCAAGAGTGAATGAGAAGGCCCTATATGAATCACGTCTGACCTTGCCTCCCTTCTTATAATTGCACTTCTCATTAGCTACTGTCTGCAGGGCTGCAAAAAGGACCTCGCTGTGTAAGTAAACTATTTTAATCAGAGCTAGAGAAGTAGTAAGTGGCAACATTTAAAATTGGATCCAAATCAAAAAATTATAGAACCGCATTTCAATAAAACTAACATTTCAGGTACTAAAACAGTCGTGAAAAAAGGAAAAATCATAAATGACTTTCCCACCTGTGATAGTAATCTAATATAAAGAGTGAAGAATCCAACATCTGTTGACCTACATGCAATGATGTCCATGTTCCACTGTGTCCACTGTAAATCAGTGTCCAATAAAAAACATCAGAAACTATCAGCTTTGACCATTGTCCCTTATGCTGTGGTTTCCTACTAAAATCTTATCAAAGTCAATAAACTCACATTTTCTTGAACATTATCTGTTCTCTTCACACTCGAAACAAAAAGACTGGATGCTCACCATGTAAACACCCCACTCAAGCGATGCAGTTCTTGCTTGGTGATCTTTAACTATTCTAACATGCTGCAAGTTACAAAATTATAAATTAATTAATTCAGCTGTAGTTAGAGCAACAGTTTTGTATTTCTGAATTCTAGCTCATTACCATTAGCTGAATTAATGGACTAAAATATTCCTTTTAAAAAATCATATCCCAATAATACATGGTAAAAGTATAGGGGATAACTCATTTGCTCTCTGGTTATTGTGGAGTAAGCCAATCTCAGCTGGAGCAGCCATAGGTCAGCTACAATTGGCTTTAGCGACCCTGGGCAACAGAATTGGGGTAGGGATGTGTGTGGTGCGAATGTGCAGGGAACTGCGAAATGGGCACTCGTGAGCGCAATGCAACAACGTTCTACCCCAAGTACATGAGTGGGGATACCATTTTTGGTGCAATCCTCCAGCTGCTCTGGTGACAGTCGCTTAGGAAGGATGAACACATGGGTGATGTATTGGAAGTCAACTTTTGTCCAAAGAGCCATATTCCATTGAGAGTCAACAGCTTCAGGCAAAGGACAGTGAGAAAAATAACATTTTTAATAAAATGTTCAGTGATTTGGAAGAGGTATGGTGACATACACAATAATAGACGTCTCCAGCACTGGTTTCCTAGATGCAATATGGTCAGTGCAATTCTGAAAAATAATTGAGTGCATCATAATTCTTTTGTTAAAATAAAAGTCATTGTATTATCTATATTACAAAATATTGTTAACTGTGCAATTGTTATGGATCATAAATTATTAGGAGAAACTATTAACTCCAAGATTTAAATATTTTTAAACTGGTATTATAGTTTATCTATTCCTGTAACAGATTACCCCAGCTCTTGTGTCATGAAAACTTTGCAATATCAGCTATACACATTTCTACATCTTTAAAAGTGATATTTGTAGAACAATTCCTTCTGACATAAAAATATTCATTTATTCTAATGGTTGTACGAGTAATTTTTGTCTTTATTTTACTTTTTTCTCTATGCAAAAATGGAAAGTGAAAAGATTGAAAACCTAACCTAACACTAACTCTCAATAGATAATATTCATCATCTGCAATATAGTCCGTTGTTTCTAGGTCTTGGCAACGTAATGAAGCAGATCAAACATTGCCTCTGTCATAAACTCACTTTTTAAATGTCTTATGAAGACACCCTTATAGAAAGGCAGTAGTATTCTTGCATAGGTACAGTAATTTCAGAAAAACAAATTCATAATAATGCATTCTCACAGTAGATACTGGCTTGTTACTATATGCAAGTACACAAAAGGTTTTGTGAATTTACAAAAAGATTAAAATCTGCAAATACTGTGCTCATATTGGCCAGTTCTGATTAAAGGTCACATCCAATTCATATCCAACTTTGTCATTCAAATGCTAATCAATTTGCTGTTCACTTCCAGCATTTTGTGCTTTTATTTCACATTTTTTCAGGACTTGCAGTTTTCCTTTTGCCATTACATGTTCTAATTAGTGGTTAGTTATTTAAACCTAAGCAAAATGCTTATGGAAAGCAATTTTTTTCCCCACACAGAAAACATTTGTAACTGGCAAATCATTTTGGCCTACAACAAAGTATCTAAATTAGTTAGAATATGATCACTAAATGAATACTCCAGTATAAGACTGTAATAGCCTAAAGGCGGAATTTAGTGAACCCGTTGCGGGTCCCGGAAGTGGGTGCCGTTGCTGCTCGTCACGGATGGGGCTGGCCCACCGCAATCACGCAGCAGGCAGCCAATTATCATAATGGAAATGTGGGGCCCATCCAAGTTCAGAACAGGGGCAGGCGGTGAGGCGCCAATGGCGTTCCCAGCACAGACAACGCAGGTGCTGGCCACTATTTTTAAAGTGCTGCCAGCCCTGCTTAAACTGCTGCTTCACTGACTGACTTTACTGCTGATTTGCCTTTGACACTGCTGACCAACCAACCACCCACCTCCCCACCCAGGCTGCAAGGGAAAGACGGGAGATCCTTCTTCCAAGGGATGGCAAGAAGAGGTCCTCTCACCTGACCGAGCAAGCCTGGATGGAGATCAAGAGAAGGTCTGCAGCCGTGGGGTCACCAAAGCAACTGGGTCCAGCACAGGAAGAGTCAATGACCTCCTTCATTCTGCCAAGGTGCGTGCTCAATACTTCTCTTTGTGGCTTGCTAGTGACTACCGGGGAGGTAGTATGACATGGGGAAGGAGTCACCACAAAGACGATGCACAAAGGATTAGGCATCACCACATCTTGGAAGATATATGAATGCATCTTGGCCACAGGCCATCTTCTTTCACAGCTCAGCCCAATGATATCCCAACAGCTGACGTGGGGAGGATCCATATAGGAAACCCCAACGGGATGAGGGGCTGTCACTAGCAGAGCTGTTCTCTTGCTCATGCTGTGAAGTCTTACTATGTTCCTCTTTCCACTTGCAGGCCAAAGGGCCCATAACGCTATGGAGACCTCAAGGACTGGTGGGGGAATAGCCGATATCCGGCCTCTTACCACGGCTGAGGAGGAGATACTGGAGCTAGCGGGGACCCAGGGGTCTCCACACAAGTGAGTGAGGATTGTCTTCATTTGACATCCATCACACCTCTGGAGATCCACATCACACCTGGTTAGCATGACAAGATCTGCACAGCCTAACTCTCGCTTGTTTGTGTTCTCCCATGCACGTTAACCTCTAAGGAGGAGCAGTCAGAAGATGCACGGTCATGAGTCTACTTTCTACCACAGAAAGCAGTTGAGGCCAAAACATTGTATGTTTTCAAGAAGGAGTTAGATATAGCTCTTGGGGCGAAAGGGATCAAAGGATATGGGTGGAAAGCAAGAACAGGTTACTGAGTTGGATGATCAGCCAGACGGGATATACCCAAAGTTATTACGGGAAGCGAGGGAAGAGATTGCCGTGACTTTGACGATGATCTTTGCGTCCTCACTGTCCACTGGAGTAGTACCAGATGATTGGAGGGTGGCAAATGTTATTCCCTTGTTCAAGAAAGGGAACAGGGATAACCCTGGAAATTACAGACCAGTCAGTCTTAAGTCGGTGGTGGGCAAATTATTGGAGAGGATTCTGAAACAGGATTTATGATTATTTGGAAAAGCATAGTTGGATTAGAGACAGTCAGCATGGCTTTGTGAGGGGCAGGTCATGCCTCACAAGCCTTACTGAATTCTTTGAGGATGTGACAAAACACATTGATGAAGGAAGAGCAGTGGATGTGGTGTATATGGATTTTAGCAAGGCGTTTGATAAGGCTCCCCATGGTAGGTTCATTCAGAAAGTAAGGAGGCATGGGATACAGGGAAATTTGGCTGTCTGGATACAGAATTGGCTGGCCCATAGAGGACAGAGGGTGGTAGTAGATGGAAAGGATTCAGCCTGGAGCTCGGTGACCAGTGGTGTTCCGCAGGGATCTGTTCTGGGACCTCTGCTCTTTGTGATTTTTATAAATGACTTGGATGAGGAAGTGGAAGGCTGGGTTAGTAAGTTTGCCAATGACACAAAGGCTGCTGGAGTTGTGGATAGTGTGGAGGGCTGTTGTAGGTTGCAACGGGACATTGACAGGATGCAGAGCTGGGCTGAGAAGTGGCAGATGGAGTTCAACCTGGAAAAGTGTGAAATGATTCATTTTGGAAGGTCGAATTTGAATGCAGACTACAGGCTTAAAGACAGGATTCTTGGCAGTGTGGAGGAACAGAGGGATCTTGGGGTCCACGTCCATAGATCCCTCAAAGTTGCCACCCAAGTTGATAGTGTTGTTAATGAAAGCCAACATCCCATACGCCTTCTTAACAGGGGGATTGAGTTTAAGAGCCGCGAGGTTATGCTGCAGCTCTATAAAGCCCTGGTTAGACCACACTTGGAATATTGTGTTCAGTTCTAGTCGCCTCATTATAGGAAGGATGTGGAAGCTTTAGAGAGGGTGCAGAGGAGATTTACCAGGATGCTGCCTGGACTGGAGGGCATGTCTTATGAAGAAAGGTTGAGGGAGCTAGGGCTTTTCTCATTGGAGCGAAGAAGGATGAGAGGTGACTTGATAGAGGTGTACAAGATGATGAGAGGCATAGATAGAGTGGATAGCCAGAGACTTTTTCCCAGGGTGGAAAGGGCTATCACCAGGGGGCATAATTTTAAGGTGATTGGAGGAAGGTTTAGGGGAGATCTCAGAGGTAGGTTCTTTACACAGAGAGTGGTGGGTGCGTGGAATGCACTGCCAGCGGTGGTAGTAGAAGCAGATACATTAGGGACATTTAAGCGACTCTTGGATAGGTACATGGATGATAGTAGAATGAAGGGTATGTAGGTAGTTTGATCTTACAGTAGGTTAAAGGGTCGGCACAACATCATGGGCCGAAGGGCCTGTACTGTGCTGTACTGTTCTATGTTTTATGTTCTATGAATGGCGGAGCAGGCTCGAAGGGCCGAATGGCCTACTCCTGCTCCCATTTTCTATGTTTCTATGAGTCTACTGGTGGAAGGTGCAGGTGAGATACTTGCATCTTAGTGGGTTTCCGCTCAGCCTTAGAATCAAGGTCACAAGCTGGTGAGAGCTCTGTCCACTCGCCCGAGAAGCTGACTCAGGTTGTGACAGCCAAGGCCTCAGACAGTTGGAGGACTGTGGGTGGCCGGGCCCATGCTGAGCCTCAGGCTGATAAGCCTCTCGTGTCAACAACACAGTGCATGCTGGAGTTGCAGAAAGAGGTAAGGCAACAACTGTCTGAGCTGCCAGAGGCCATGTACAGCCATGAGCAAACTATGGCGGAGTCCATCTCTGCCATGAGTGCTGCCATATCTCAGCCATGTGAGCGCATGTCTTCCTCCAGAGAGAGGTTGGCGACTCTCGTGGAGAGCCAGATCCCACAATTGCGTGCACACCATTGCCTTGGCTATGAGCTCATCTTAGCAGTGGCAAGGCGAGAGAAAGACAAAGTGCCTTGAGTCTTCTCCAGGGCCTCGTCCTTCTCTGGTCAACAGGGAGGTTCAAGTGAGCCTTGAAAGGGAGGAGAGGTCGACTTCCATAGCTGTGGCTCCCCTCACGGTGCTCGCAGTGTGGAAAGCAGCTCCTCAGCCCCTCCGCCAGTGATCCCAGCTCCAGTAGCTGTGACGACTGAGGAGAGTCCTGCACCTGGGCAGGAAACCCTCAGGCAGCCGGGCCCTCCAGGCGTCAGGCAGACAGAGGACAGCTGCCAAAGTCATCCCAGGCCAAGGGACAGCCTGATCAGCTGCCTGCCTCCAGCAAAGCTGCTATTGCAGGGGTTACACCTCATAGAAGCACATGGAAACATATAAAGAAAAGCACTTAAACACACTTGGGATTTCATGGGTGTTTGATATTTGCCAGTTGTTTTGTGTTATAAAGTTCTATCATTATTGCAGTTCATGCTCAAAGAACAAAAGAACAAAAACAGTACAGCACAGGAACAGGCCATTCGGCCCTCCAAGCCTGCTCCGATCTTGATGCCTGCCTAAGTTAACACCTTCTGCACTTCCGGGACCCATATCCCTCTATTCCCTTCCTATTTATGTATTTGTCAAGATGTCTCTTAAACGTCGCTATCGTACCTGCTTCCACCACCTCCCCTGGCAGCAAGTTCCAGGCACTCACTACCCTCTGTGTAAAAAACTTGCCTCGCACATCCCCTCTAAACTTTGCCCCTCTCACCTTAAACCTATGTCCCCTAGTAACTGACTCTTCCACCCTGGGAAAAAGCTTCTGACTATCCACTCTGTCCATGCCGCTCATAACTTTGTAAACCTCTATCATGTCGCCCCTCCACCTCCGTCGTTCCAGTGAAAACAATCCGAGTTTTTCCAACCTCTCCTCATAGCTAATGCCCTCCAGACCAGGCAACATCCTGGTAAACCTCTTCTGTACCCTCTCCAAAGCCTCCACGTCCTTCTGGTAGTGTGGCGACCAGAATTGCACGCAATATTCTAAGTGTGGCCTAACTAAGGTTCTGTACAGCTGCAACATGACTTGCCAATTTTTATACTCTATGCCCCGACCGATGAAGGCAAGTATGCCGTATGCCTTCTTGACTACCTTTTCCACCTGCGTTGCCACTTTCAGTGACCTGTGGACCTGTACGCCCAGGTCTCTCTGCCTGTCAACACTCCTAAGGGTTCTGCCATTTACTGTATATCTCCCACCTGCATTAGACCTTCCAAATTGCATTACCTCACATTTGTCCGGATTAAACTCCATCTGCCATTTCTCCGCCCAAGTCTCCAACCGATCTATATCCTGCTGTATTCTCTGACAATCCTCATCATTATCCACAACTCCACGAACCTTTGTGTCGTCCGCAAACTTACTAATCAGACCAGCTACATTTTCCTCCAAATCATTGAAATATACTACAAAGAGCAAAGGTCCCAGCACTGATCCCTGCGGAACACCACTAGTCACATCCCTCCATTCAGAAAAACACCCATCCACTGTTACCCTCTGTCTTCTATGACAGAGCCAGTTCTGTATCCATCTTGCCAGCTCACCTCTGATCCCGTGTGACTTCACCTTTTGTACCAGTCTGCCATGCGGGACCTTGTCAAAGGCTTTACTGAATCCATATAGACAACATCCACTGCCCTTCCTTCATCAATCCTCTTCGTCACTTCCTCAAAAAACTCAATCAAATTAGTAAGACACGACCTCCCCTTCACAAAACCATGCTGTCTCTCACTAATAAGTTTGTTTGTTTCCAAATGGGAGTAAATCCTGTCCCGAGTAATCCTCTCTAATAGTTTCCCTACCACTGACGTAAGGCTCACCGGCCTATAATTTCCTGGATTATCCTTGCCACCCTTCTTAAACAAAGGCACAACATTGGCTATTCTCCAGTCCTCTGGGACCTCACCTGTTGCCAATGAGGATGCAAAGATTTCTGTCAAGGCCCCAGCAATTTCTTCCCTTGCCTCCCTCAGTATTCTGGGGTAGATCCCATCAGGCCCTGGGGACTTATCTACCTTAATGCTTTGCAAGACACCTAACACCTCCTCCTATTTGATAATGAGATGACTGAGACTATCTGCACTCCCTTCCCTAGGCTCATCATCCACCAAGTCCTTCTCCTTGGTGAATACTGATGCAAAGTACTCATTTAGCACCTCACCCATTGCCTCTGGCTCCACACATAGATTCCCATCTCTGTCCTTGAGTGGGCCAACCCTTTCCCTGGTTACCCTCTTGCTCTTTATATATGTATAAAAAGCCTTGGGATTTTTCTTAATCCTGTTTGCCAATGACTTTTCATGACCCCTTTTAGCCCTCCTAACTCCTTGCTTCAGTTCCTTCCTACTGTCTTTATATTCCTCAAGTGCTTCATCTGTTCCTAGCCTTCCAGCCCTTACAAATGCTTCCTTTTTCTTTTTGACTAGGCTCACAATATCCTGTGTTATCCAAGCTTCCCGAAACTTGCCAAACTTGTCTTTCTTCCTCACAGGAACATGCTGGTCCTGGATTCTAATCAGCTGACCTTTGAAAGACTCCCACATGTCAGATGTTGATTTACCCTCAAACAGCCGCCCACAATCTAAATTCTTCAGTTCCTGCCTAATATTGTTATAATTAGCCTTCCCCCAATTTAGCACCTGTTCATTGTGGAAAATGCTTATTCCTTCATGTCTTAATTGCGAGATGCTGATTTCATCCTCCTCCGTTATTGGGCTGCCAGTGTAGGTACAGCCCTTCTTTGATAAGTGTCTCACATGGGCCATCGGGCGTGGTTCAACTGGAACTCAAATCGAAAGGAGGTGACAGACAGAATGCATTTAGGTGAGTCTCTGTTGCTTTCACATCATTGTGGCTGGAAGCAGGTAAGTATGAGACTGTTTCTTGCCTGCTTGGCCCAATGCTCAAAGTGCCTGGCCTCCAGGACAAGGAGTGCAACATCCAGTGCTGCCTGCTCATTAGCCTCCTCCATGTCCTCCTCGGCAGTTGAGGAGTGGCAATCAATCATATCCTTTTGACACAAGGCCTCCCTCCTCTGCAGGGCTAGACTGTGCAGAGCACAGTAGAGCACCATGATGTGAGACGCCCTGACTGGGGCATACTGCAGGGTTCCACTGGAATCTCATCTTCAGGATCCCAATTCCCTGCTTGACGGTCGCTTGGGTGGAGCCTTAGCAGGCATTGTACTCTCCTCTGCTGCAGTGCGAGGGTTCCTCACAGACGGCAGTAGCCATGTCTTCAATGGGTAGCCCTTGTCCCCAAGAATCCAGCCCTGATGGCGGGTAAAGGGTTTGAAAAGCTGTGGCACCTGGGACTGCCAAGTATGGAGGCGTCATGGCTACTGTGCGGGAGGAAGGCACACACCAGCAGGAAACATTTTGGTAGTTGTAGACCAGTTGAATATTGATGGAATGAAATCCTTTCCTGTTGATGAAGGCTGGTCCGTTGGAGTCTTGATTACCACGTGCACAATCTATCACATCTTGCACCCGGGGAAATCGCCCTGAATCCGATGGCCCCCTCTGTCTGACTGTCAAGATCAATCCGGTAGTGCACAGTCACCGGCCCTTTTGAACAGGACATTGGTCACATCTTTGATGAGGCGGTGGGCTGCTGCCTGGGAGATCCCACACATGTCCCCGGTGGATCTCTGGAAAGATCCAGATGTGTAAAAGTTAAGTGTCACAGTGATATTCCGACCCATTGGCATAGGGTGACCCCAAATCCCATTGGACGCAACTCATCATGCAGCAGAGCGCAGCATAAGTCAGTGATGGCCTCCCTGGAAAGTCTTCACCAACAATGCCACTTGGACATTTGGAGGTAGCTGTGAAGAATCTGGTACAAACTCTGGGGCAGGCAGGCCCTTCTTAGCATGGCCGACTGCTGTTGCTCTCTTTGTGGAGTTTCAGGGGCAGGCGCAGCTACCTCCCTCCATTGGAGGCGCTGCATCATGTCACAGGGGTCCAAAAAGACAGTTTATGAGACCCATGTCAGGTGATCAGTAGGCCTCCAGAGCACTGTCCTTGCAGAGACTAAGTTGCCTTGCTATCTTTGCCTTTGCTACTCCTCCCGGCTTACACGTTAATGGTCCTCAGTGCCCACCGATGCTGATAGCTGCCCCTCTCACCTGATAGTATAGCCACCCAACCCTCTCACCCAGCAGTTTGCCACCCGAAATGATCCAGCAGTATGGCCACCCGTGCAGACCACCAGATAGTATGGCCATCTGGTACTGCCACCTGAAACCAAGCCCACCCATGCAGACCACCTGAGACCAAGCCCACCCGTGCAAAGCATACAGCACTGCAGGCAGACAATGAGATCCAATTCCCCCTCTTCCCCCAGCCAATGCTTGTCATGGCCGCCTACTTATTGTAGCAGAGGCCTTGCCACGATACCACCATCTTTCAATGGCTGGGGATCCAAAGGCACGAGGGCTGTCCATCTTCCACTTAATGCCAAGCTCCCGTTGAATCGCAATCAGTTACATGCAAACATAGCTAACCATTCCACAATTTAAATTGCACTCCTGTCACATCAGGGCGGCAATGTTGCCTTGGTGCTATCCCGCACTAAGTATGGAACCAACATCATGATGTTGGATCTCTGGGCGGACGCATCCAATGCTATTCTCTGGCCCCCCGCCAGGTGCCATTCCTACCCCAAATGGGCTCAATAAATTCAGCCCCAAGTATTTATGTGCGAATTCTCCACCATGGCACCACCAACCACCACCACCACACCCCTGCCCCACTAAACACCGTACATCTATAAACATACTGAAAATCGTATTTGTACACTCCCTGTCAACTTCGGTTATAAATTGCAGTGTCCATATACATAATGTAAACTCCCTGTGCATACTTACCACACTAATTACATCCTGCCCTGAAGTGGTGCTCTTAATTTAAAGTGCAAATAGATAGAATGATCAGAATGTACAACTTTAAAATAGTGACTGCACCCACTGATCTAATTATCTCCACTGTCTGTCCCTGCTTCACCTGATGACTACACTTGCCTCCTATGTGCAATACTGTAGGAAATTGACCAGTATATATAAATAATTTAAGGAAATAAAGGTTCCCAAGTTAGAAACATCAATCAAGGCTACCATTTTTATGGTGTTTCTAAGACTTCCTGTTGGAAAAATATTAAACAAATATGGGAAAGGAAATTATTCATTAAAAATAATTTTTATATTGCAGTGTCTCATTTCTGCAATTTTTCCAAGCAAATTTTTTTTTGTCTTCAAGATAAAAGGTCCCTCTAATTTACAATGGCTACCCACTTGGTTTATAATTCACATTAGCAATTAGCTAATAATGTCAACATTGCCAATGGTCACATTATCACAAGCCTCTTGAAACTGAATATCAATACTGGTCATATTACTCCAGCTGTACCCTGATGTAACAGTATTTCATAGAACTCCAATTAGTAACTCAATATGATGCTATGTCAGAGCATTCCAAGATCAGAGACCCTGAAATGAAAAACTTATCTTTAAAATATTCATTACCCAGTGGAATTATAGCTTGCAGAAAATTTTAATGGAGCTGCTTTGTAAAGAACAGGAAAGAAAACATGAATAGGAAATGACACTGTTCTGTGTTGCCTTTCATTCTAAGGAACAGACTTGTGAATTTTGCTAACTAGGGAAATCTGTGGTAACAGAGGCAGAGGCAGAGGCAGATCAACATACAAACTATATCCCGTTTTCACTGTTGTGCTCTACTATGCTCATTCTACATACTGAGTAGAATATTTCCCAATTTAACATCCAAACATCTGCAAAACATTTCACACAACGACCAAAGCTTTGAAAAGTGATTACCATTGTGACCAAGTGGAGTGAAGGTGTAATAAACAATAATGAGTTGCACATGGATACAAAGTTGACTGAGTGACAGGAAACAGTAGTTGTGAAGGCTTGTTTCTCAGACTGCAGCAAGGTGTATATGTAGCATTCCTCAGGGGTCAGTATAAGGACGACTACCTTTCTTGATCTATATTAATGACTTAGACTTGGGTGTGCAGGGCACAAGTTCAAAATTTGTAGATGACACAAAACTTGGAAGTATGATGAACTGTGAGGCGGAAAATGATAGACTTCACGAGGACATAGACAAACTAGTGGAAAGGGTGAATGTATGGCAGATGAAATTTAACAGAGAGAATGGTGAAGCGATATATTTTGGTTGGAAAAATGAGGAGAGGCAGTATGAACTGAAGGGTACAATTCTGAAGACAGCAGAAGGATTTGGAAGTATTTGTGCATAACTGATTGAAGATGACACGGCAGGTTGAGAAAGTGGTTAATAAGGCATACAGGATCCTGAGCTTTATAAGTAGAGGCCTGCAACCCGTCCGGGACCCGACAACATGTTGGTTCGGGCAGAGTCCAGGTCGAGTCGAGTCGGGTTGGGTCAGGCAGGACACACACGGTAAGTGCTCTGCTGGTAAGTACTAAAATTACAAAACTTACCTGAGCTGGAGTTCGGGACCAAACTGAGTCTGCGCAGTGAGTGAGTGACATCACTATGCCATCATCGCGCATGCGCTGCAGCTTCCGGCAGGTTCGGTGTCGAGCAGTGGCGGGTTCGGGTTGGGTCGGGCTTGGGTTCGGGTCCACTGTGGATCGGTCGGGTTCTTTTTCCCAACCTAAAGCAGGCCTCTAGCATAGAGTCCAAAAGCAAGGAAGTTATGTTGAGCCTTCATAAAATACTGGTTCAGCTTTAATTGCAGCATTGTGTCAAATTCTGGGCACTATACTTTATGAAGTATATGAAGGTATTAGAGAGAGTGCAGAAAAGATTTGCAAGAATTGTTCCAGGGATGTGGGACTTCAGTTACATTGATAGATTGAAGATGGGGGTGTTCTCCTTAGAGAAGAGAAGGTTGAGAGGAGATTTAATAGAGGTGTTCAAAATCATGAGGGTCTAAATCGAGTAAATAGGGAGAAACTGTTCCCACCACCGGAAAGGTTGAGAACTAGAGGACATTGATATAAGGTGAATGGCAAAAGAAGCAACAGTGACATGAGGGCAAACTTTTTTTACGCAGCGAATGTTTAGGATCTGGAATGTAATGCCTGAGAGTGTTGTAAAAATAGACAAAATTGTGGCTTTCAAAAGGGGATAGGACAGTTACCTGAAGTGAAAAAAAAAATTTGCAAGTCCAGAGGGAAAAGGTGTGGTAGTGGGAGTAGCTGAGTTGCAGAGAGCTGGCACGGACAGGATGGGCTGAATGGCCTGCTTCTGTGCTGAAACCATTGAGTTTATGATTAGGATCCTACATGCACAAAGCACATAATTAATATATTTTATGGAATATTTTTAAATATTTTAAACTAACTTTTTAATAAAGGGTCAGTACAAAAGGTACAAATATTTTCTAATATTCTCTCAATAGACAGATCAAATTAGAAATAGCTTAGTTATCAATATGCAAAACACAAAAAAATTGAATTGGCCAAAGATATTGGTCTGGAGTTTCCACTAGGTTGTGCTGTTTTTTCAGCACAAACCTGCACAAAAGATAGAGGAATTTGAAGCTCAAAGTGAGTTCCTGATCTTTTGCACTAGTTTATAAACACTGCGCTATAAGCCACAGCTGCCCACAGAACCGGCCACCTCCCCCCACCCCGACTGAATAAATCCCCAGTGTGACTTCCCACCAATTGCAATTGCACATTGTTTGCAGGTCTTTGAGGAGTCTCATAAAAATGAAGAGTTTATTTTGGCACATGGGCATGTTTTCAAAGCTTTTAAAAAATTACTATGAAACTGACTACACCAATGTAACTAGTAAATGATTTGGTAGTTTTTTTAAAAAGTCATTTCAGTTATTTACAATTGGGTTACTCACCGGGGTGAACTAGACATTTATTTAAAATGCTTTTTGGATAAAACCCATTTTCAGCTGTATTAATAAAACTGAACCAGGTTACTACTCTTAAATATACTAAAAATATTTAAGGAAAGCATTTATTTAAAAAAGGTAATTCTAAAAAGTTGCTCAATTGCACTGTTTCTGGAAAGATTATGTGTTCGCTGCTATGCAGATGAGTTTTCATGGAAACCTGAGTCAAAAAAATTTAAAGCTGGTGCAATTTTGAGCTCAATTTGCAGCTGAATCAGCAATGCGCCCCAAGAGGAAACTCCAGGCCGTCTTCAAATCATAAATCATCCTCATTACAATTAGTCTGAAATCAATACAACAGTAGAGTAAAAGCTTTGTTATCCAGCACTTTACCAACCGGAAAGCTCTATTATCCGGAATTTCCGAAATCTTCTGAGGCTTGTCTCCAAATGCTGAGTTTTCCCCGAGTGCAGCTAATTCTTCGTGGCATTACTATGCTGTATTAATGATGCTGCCAATAATGGTGCTGCTGGCAGTTCATCTTGTTGCGCTGCTATGCTTATGCAGTATCACGATTTATCTCCCCATCAGCTGCTACATCTAGTGCTTTAGTGTAATTTATACATTAAGTTTACTGTTCCTCAAGAATTCTATGCATCTTTACTGCCTCAAGATTTCTGCATTGTACATCATGTTCTTTGCATGTAATAATTTCTCTTAAAATTAAAACTATTGCATTGTATTGCCTTGGTAGCATGACTCTTGACTAACTGGAATTCTCGATTAACTGGCGCCTCTCAGGTCCGGTGCATGCCGGATAACAAATCTTTTATTGTACTAATAAAAGATATCTGGTTTATTAAGTCATTCCAGGTCAGTGTTGAAAATACATGTAAATCTATGGGGAAAGATAAATAACTAGCTTTGAAATGTCTTTGCCGTCCTACACAAAAGTCTTAACTTTTAAAATTAAGCATTACAAATGAATACAACTGAAGTAATATAAACCTTTATTTTATAATGCACCTAAAACCACAATCCCAATAGCAAGAATAAACATGGTTAGTATTAATGTAAAGAAAGTATATAGCAATAAAATATCCAAGTGTATAAACATATTTGCACGGTAATATAGATCAGCTTGTGAACAAAATAGGTGGTGTAGATCATTTATAAATATATACAAGTGGTCACAATCCTTTATGTTTATTATGAGCAATAAAATAGCAAGATTACCGAAACAGAGAACATATAATGTCTGTGATTTAGAAATGCTAACCACTGACTCTTGCTAAATTTGCAATATTTCCTTGCAATACCAACTTCAGTGCATGTTAACATCTGAGCTTCCACTGAATAAATAGGGTGAAAAAAGCAAACCATTAACATCCCTACTTCAAGCCTCCTTAAAGCACTGACACCTGATCTTTTTGATCCAAGAAGCATATTAATTTAATCTCAGTCAGGTAAGTCAATCCATGCCACACAGTCCAAGCCACAGTTCTCTTGATATAAATGTCACTATGCATCAGAAAGATGAGTGTCAAGCCAGGGTTTGTAAGTTCCCTGTCCCTATATCACCACTTCTGTCTAATAGCTGGCAAAAGAACTGTGAAATACTCACCCTAGGATGGTGGATTAAAGTGACAAGTAATCTTCTGGTCAGGAGCAGGTGAGATGCTCTATCCAAGTTTTTTTTTAAGAAGTGCAATATATTGATTTTGTTTTAATCATCTGAAGGTTAACAGCTACCAAAATTCAAATAAGTACACCATTTTGAACCCTTTAAGTACTGCAGTGCCTTGGCATTTCCTACCAGAATCTATAGCCATCACTGACTGATGTTTGATCACAATACTGATTTGATTAAATAACTAGAGTTGTTACAAAGCCAGTAAAAGATATTCAAATTAGGTAAGCAAGAACACACCATCATGCCAAATTCTACATGCATCAAAGGTCAAGCAAAGGATAGCCCTGTGGTGATCGCAGACACACATTTTATTCACACTAATATATATAAGATTTAATGGGTGGCTTTCATTTTCATAGTCATAAGTTTGGTGATTATATTTGCACTCTGTGTGCTTTACTGTACAAATTATTAATCCTCAGTGATGTGATTTGAAAGAATATAAATTCTAGCAGCTGATTGAAGAGCACAGCAAATACAGTATTTTAAATGGTGTAGCTATGCCAATATAGTACTCAAAATAATTAATTTGCTTTGAACTATAAAAGAATCTGAAGTATAATGTTAAATGTCAACCTGACAGTGGCTGGGATTTTTATTTAATTATGAGGGCAGGAATGGAGATGGACAGACCCTTAAACTGCCCCTTGGGCCGGTGTTCCAGTTTCCCAATGCAAAACAGAACACTGTATATTTAAAAGGCAACTTGTCCAAAATGTATAACTTGCTAGTTAAGGTTGTTTACAAGCTTGTTGTCAGCCCATTAAGGGCTAGTTTGGAATTTTCTTAAGGCGTGGGATCCATGCGGGGTCTCAACTACATTTAAATGTGTAGTGGGGGCTTGACAGGGTAGATGCTGAGAGGATGTTTCTCCTCATGAGGGAATTTTGTTTATTCTGTTCATGGACTGTTGGCATCACTGGCAAGAGCAGCATTGTGGCCCATCCCTAATTACCCTCGACAACTGCATGGCTTGCTCGCCCATTTCAGAGGGCATTGCTGTGGATCTGAAGTCACATGTAGACCAGACCACGTAAGGACAGCAGATTTCCTTCCCTAAAGGAAATTAGTGAACCAGCCATCACAGACACGATGGGCTGAATGGCCTCCCTCTGTGCCGTAACTTTTCAATGGTTCTATGGAACAATGATAGTTTCATGGCACCATTAGTGAGACTAGCTTTCAATTCCAGATTTTTGAAATTAATTAATTGAATTTAAATTCCACCAGCTGCCCTGGTGGGATTTGATCCCATGTCCCCAGGGCATTAGCCTGCACCTCTGGATTACTAGTCCAGTGACATCACCACTATGCCACCATCTCCCCCATGAGGAATCTAGAACTGGTTTCAAAATAAGGGGTCTCCCATTTAAGACGGAAAGGAGGAGAAATTTCTTCTCTGAGGCTCATTAATTTTTGGAATTCTCTTCCCCAGGCAGCACTGGAGGCTGGATCATTGCATATATTCAAGGCTGAGTTAGACAGATTTTTGATCAACCGTGGCTCAGTTGGTAGCATTCTCGCCTCTTAGCCACAAGGTTCTGGGTTCAAGTCCTGCTCCAGGGCTTGAGCACAAAAATCAAGGCTGACGCTCCAGCGCAGTACTGAGGAAATGCTGCACTGTCAGAGGTGCCATGTTTCAGATGTAAAAGATTGCATGGCACTATTTCAAAGAAGAGCAGAGGAGTTATTCCTGGTGGACTGGCCAATATTTATGTCGCAAATCATCACAAAAACAGATTATATGGTCATCAACACATTGCTGTTGGTGGGATTTGCTGTGTGTATACTGGCTGCCACATTTCCTGCATTACCAGTGACTACACGTTAAAAAAAACGTACTTCATTGGTTGTAAAGTGCTTTGAGACATCCGGTGGTCCTGAAAGGTGCTATATGAATGGGAAGACTTTTCTTTTTACAAGCGAGTCAAGGGTTATGCGGGGCCTGCAGGAAAGTGGAGTAAAGGCCACAATCAGATCAGCTAAGATCTCATTGAATGGTGGAACAGGCTAAAAGGGCCGAATGGTCTACTCCTGCTCCTAGTTCTTATGTTACAACAGGGCGAGGAGGAGGCAGTAACACAGCAGGAAGCAAGTCAGGATGGCGGGACAGCAGCAAAAGGCACCATTATAGAGGAAGACACTGAGAAGGCCCTCATTCGCAGGCAACCAGTTGTACAGTGTCAGCAAAATTATCTGTAATATCTCTTCCCTTTGGACAAGGGCATTTTCTGGGTGCGGTGACTTTGAGGGGGTGGGCAGGTCTTTCTGCATACAGAATTCACGGGTTCATGAGGGGGGGGGGGTGGTTCAAGAAGACTCTACATTCCAACTGAATGGAAGGAAGGACATCGAGGAAATGGGATTAAGTTACTCCAAGATAGGATCGACTTGCTGGAGCAGAGGCAGACCACTGGGCAACAGGGGCGAGGACGGAGAGACAGGAAGGCAACAAAGGTGATGCTCTCAGCATATGGTCTACCGCCAAAGGAGAAACTATCTGGACATGTCGGAGCGTCAGTGCCGCAGAAGGCTGTGCTTTTCCAGGACGTTGGTTGGTGACTCGTGTGTCCTCATTGAGGGTCATCCGAGGGTTCACAGGAACCAACATCCTGGCCTTCCTGTAGCAGTAAAAGGTGGCCTTGTACTTTTTTTGCAACTGTTTCCTTCCAAGGAGCAGCAGCAGACATTGGTGGCATCTTGCAGGCAGTAGCAGATCATTGCATCATGGAGGTAATGGATATTGTGCTCGAGAGGGCAGGGGATCACATTAAATTCCAGGTGGAAAGATACACTCAAGTTCAAAGGGCAGTAGGATTTGCCTCCTTTGCTGGATTCCCTCAGGTGCAGGGGATCATCGATTGCACTAATGCAGCCGACAAGGCACCGACTGACCAACCAGGGAATTTCCTCGATAGGAAGGGATTCCACTCCCTAAATGTTCATCTGGTATGCAACCTCAACAAGTGTTTTATGCAGGTGCATGCATGCTATCCTGGAAGCTGCCATGTTGCCTTCATCCTCTGCCAATCGCAGGTACCACGGCTCTTCATGGAGCCATCGGAAATCTGTGGATGGCTGTTAGGGGATAAGGTCTAAGCCTTGAAGAGATGGCTGATCACATGAGGCGGAGAGATGCTACAACTGATGCCACCTGAGCACAAGGGTCATTATTGAGGCTGATGGCCTGCTCATGAAGATGATGTTCAGGTTTCTTGACCAGTCAGGTGGCACCCTCCAGTACATTTCCTCAAGGGTCTCGTGCATGGTGGTCTGCTGCGCTCTTCATAACATGGCCTTCAGAGAAGTGTGGACCTTGAAGGAGGAGTACACTGGAATGGCACAGTTCCGTGGAGGAGGAAGGGGAGGAGAACGGGAGAACGTATCCTATGCTTTTCAGGGATCTCACCATGGTAGGCTCAAGAGGCATAGAGTTCATCAGGATGGCAGTAACACTAAAGTCACTCTGATCCAGACATGTTTCACCTGAGCGATACTCAGTCTTCAGGACATTTGGAGACACAAGTTTCCTTCATCTGAATGAGAGCAAGCATCCATTAAGAACAAAACTCAGCAACCTTCAAATGGTACAAACAATGCAAGGCTCCAGAGTCTCCACCTGACACACACTTCTCTAACACACTCCTTTGCTTTGCTAACCCTTATTTTCTATTCTCCTGGTTTTTGTCATGATTCCTATGAGTTGCTCCCCCTGTGACGGAGGATGAGGTGGAAGCAGACTGCTTGCTAGTGCTTGTCTGGGTCTGAGATGCCCTTGGCCTCGTCGTGGAGGTGCCGGGGGTGTCACCTCCAAAGGCTGATCCACTGGCATCAGTGCATGGCAGCCTCTGTCACAGGACATAACTCTACAGATGCTTCCTCAGTCAGAGGGGCCAGGAGGCCAGATGATGATAATGGAGCCCCGTGAGGGGTGGCCCCTTATCACCATTTTTTGCCTTCTCGGCCCTTTCATGACGCCCTTGATCGCTCGAGGGACCAGCAGCTGGCATCCACTCCATGCTTCTTTCTGCCATCTGTTCCACTTGACCAGTCAATACCACAGACTGTTGTATGCATTATGTGCATGTCAGTGCCCTGTTCTTGCATCCACTCAGAGTGATGCCACATATGGCTCTCCATGAGTTTGGTCACTTGCTCGATGGAGGAGCTCATGCGCTTAAAGCACTGAGACATTTTGGAACACAAGATGACTCCGTATTGCCTCAGGTAACTTCGGCATGTGGGCACACATCTCACACTGACTCTCCAGGTAGAACCGCCTGTTTCTCAACTCCTGAGGTTCTGCATTTCCGCCCTGCTGAGCAGGGCTGCACCTGTCCTTCATCCTCCTGTGGAGGACTGCCCTCAGTCAACTCTGCCTCCCCTGTATCCTCCTGCTTTGAGGTGATGTGCGTTTCACCCTGTGCCACCATCTCTAATAATGTGTGAGGATCCACCGAGGTGCAAGTATCTGTGCTGGTGGAGGGTGCACATGAAAGATGTGATGGTGCAGACTGCAAAGTGTCTTCCTACTCTGACTCCTCCAGAACATGTTAGTGGTATGTCAACTCCTCCCCCTCTGGGAGACATAAGGGACAATGGTGATGAGAGGTTGGGACAGTGAATAGATGCTTCTGTTGTTTACAATACTGAGATGACAGCTTAAGCATTGACAGCTCATTGCACGGGGAGGATTCCCATACACCGCCTGAACCCTGGCGATGAGATCTTTTCACCTTGTCTAAATTGGCCTCCCTTTTCTTTGTCTCCAACGTCCATGTGGCTTGCTACTCTGGCCAGATCAAAAACCAGCTCCTCAAAATACTTTAGTGAGATGAGCTGGGGCACACCACCGTCCAAACGTGTCCTCTCATTCTCCCGACATTGTCCTCCTGTTTGGCCAGCAAGGTGAAGAAAGATGCCATTAAGACATTGCTTCTCTTCCTCACTACTTGCAGTTTTTCTTTCGCATAAGACGTTGCAGTCTTCTCTGTAGCCTACTGTCCAATAGCACTAGGGTTATGAACTATGCTTATGGGTCATCAATGCTGCTGAGCCCACATCTCTCCTATAGTCAGGAGAACTTTCTGTGACCTCAGGATACCCCTCTCTTTTGCCAGCTGGTGACAGTTGACCAGGAGGCGTGCCATCTGGGTCTATCTTTTGACTTACCTTGCCAGATCTAAGCAGGTCATTGAAATGTTTGCACTGGACGAGTTCTTCCTCACCACTCCTCTGCTGCTGACCTCATGAGTCACCTCCAGCCATGCCTGCTTGGTCTGCCTTGCAGGCCTTCTTGTGCCGCTGGCAGGGAATAGGATATTTCTCCATGATGTCACCTCCTCTACCAACACATCAAGTGAAGTATCTGAGAACGGGAGGGAGGGGGGTTGCTGCCCAGGCACAGGGGCCATCCCTACCCACTGCCCAGCTCCTCCTTCCATTATTGAAACAAACAGCAACCGCAGCAATGGCTGCCACTTGCCCTTTAAACCGGGACCGTAGCTTCATGTGTCCCACCTTCTACCTGTACCCGCCGCTGCTAATTGAATGGCAAATGCAACTCTGGGCTATTAAGTGATTGTTTCATTGAAATCGCAATCCCAGAAATGAACATGACATTGGGGTCCCAATCCCAGAATTGTAATCATGGCCAGTGTCTCTCCACAACAATGTTTGAAGATAATGCATTTTGAAATGTTACCACAGCATTCCCCAAACTGCACATTTGCTTTTTGCCAATTTGGTTCAATTTAATAGGAGCCAAGTTAATGTTAGCACCATAATGGTGACTTTTTTCCCCCATTCTTCAGCTCCAGGAAGTGCCCTTTCCTCTTTGTCTAAATATTTCTTCTAATCAGAAAGAGTTGTACCTCAATTTGTAAGTTTCCTTCAAGTGGGAGCTCAGCTACATTTTGTTTATATTCATTATTAAGTGGTCTTTGTTTTTGTGACTCTGCTGAACATTACTGACTGCTAAGTGTTAAATGCAATTCTTAAATAAAACACACTTGCCAAGTAAGATGACACGCCCTGCCTGGTAAAGGGGCACTTTGGGTAGGGGAAATTCAAAGGGATTTTTTTAAATTTGAGATCATGTTTAAACCACAGGATATGAATTTTGCTCTGTGGCACAGTAAGGTACATTAGGTCGTTCAATACCAAAGAACAAACTTGCATTCATATTATACCTTTTTATTTTGCCTGCAAACTTCCCAAAGCACTTTCCAAAATTAATGGGGGTTAAATTGGGCTGCATAGTGCCCATTTCAGGTGCTTCACAGCCACCTAAGGCCCCAAATGGCAGGCAAGTATCCACCATATTGGGTAAGGAAAAACAAGGGATGGCCTCTACCCATGCCTGAAGCAGGTGTTAATTTCTTTGCATATACAAATAAGGGGCCTAACACCTGCTTCAGGTCCCTGTTGCAACATTGGTTTGTGCTCGCTGCCTCAGGGAAAACCAACCCTAAACACTGCCTAAAAGGTTAAATTTTCCCACAATCATCATCATGGTTGCCACTGTTTCCAGCTGTAAAATCTCCATCCTCTAACTGCCGACTCCTGATCTCCCGACTCCTGATCTCCCTCCACACGCACCCTCCCAAGACCCCAACTGCTCCCTCCTTGGCCCCGAATGCTTCCCTCCCTGATCTCCCTATCCCCCACTGGAGGCCCGCAATCCCGGAACAGCATGTACCTATTCGGCCTCCTCCTGCAGTGCCGTCTTCAGTATAATACAATATCCGGGGCTCCTAAGACCTCATCATTCACCCTGCAAGATGAGAGCATCCAAAAAATTGGCACTACATAGTGAGTTTGAAATTCAGTGACTACTGTTTTGTAGGCAAACACAGCAGCCTTTTGCACACAGCAAAGTTCAACAAGCAGCAATGATTCAAATGACCAGTTAATTCCTTGAGGAAGAAATGTTGGCCAGGCTTTGGAGAACACCCAGCACTTATTTGAATAGTGCCAAGCGATCTTGAATAGGCAGCAAGGCCATGATTTAACATTTCACCTGAAAGATGGCACAGCGCTGGGACAGTACTATACTAAATTTAGATTATATGCTCATGTCCTAGGGTGAAGTTTGAACTGACAGCAGTCTAACTCTGAAGCAAAAGAGCTACCAACTGAACCAAACTGACAGTAAAGCCCTGAAGTTGATTCTTTATACATAGTGCCAGAATTTTACTTGAAGGAAGCACAGATTGGGTGTTGTGTGATTGCCTCCCATTACACTGGGAGAATCTGACATGGGGTTCTGCATGCTCAACTTGGGGCTCTGATATTCAAGATACAGATTTAACTTCACGAGATCAGAGCTTCAATGTGCACATTCAGTATACGTCAGTAAACAACGTTTTACCATTGGCAGCAAGTTGGGAATCAATTAAATTTTAGTCGAAGTAATTCAAACACAAGCTAAAGTAGTAACCATCTTAATGGAAGTCAGCGAGGAAGCTTATGAAAACACCGACACCTCAAGTGAAGGGCAACAATAGCAACTTTGAGGGATCAAATACCACACTGTGCTGCTGAGCAGTTCTGATGAAAGGTCACTGACCTGAAACATTAACTCTGCTTCCCTCTCCACGGATGCTGCCCGATCTGCTGAGTATTTCCAGCACTTTCTGTTTTTATTTCAGATTTCCAGCATCTGCAGTATTTTGCTTTTATTCAAGTCCTTCACTGTTGTTGGCTCCTCCACAGGCTATTCTCTTGGGTACACTGTAAAAGCAGAGGGTCTTTAGAAATAGACTAGGGAGACAAATCAGCCAAATGCGATAAATGTCAGCCTTATAACAACTCTACCTTCAGAGTCAGGAGAGTACATGGCTGAGTCATCGGGCCACTGATATATTGTCCATTTATGCACCATGATAAACCCAAACAGATGCATTTTCTGCATAATATCATAAAGTTAGAACAGGCAGAGTTAATGGAACAGGCCGGTGGCCAAGTCAATCCGCTTACCACGCTGGAGCAAAACCAGCCATTCTGCTCCATACAGCACCAGTACATTGTTGTTCAAAGCTTCTATGAGCCCTCTGAAGGCTTTACTGTGGGGAATCTTGGACAAGTGTCTAGTTCTTTTGTGGCTACAGATCGAGAGTAAAATTCTCCGTAGGATCCAAACAAGCACAGCAGCCAGTACTTTAGATATGTGAATAGAATAAAGTTACATATTTTTACAACACAAACCATGGTAAACTAACACACACTGATAAGCGATCATCTTTTATGAACTATATTACTATTGCAGTTATTTTTCATAGTTACTAACACTACTGTAGTACTGCAAACATTTGAGAATTTATTTAAAATAATTTTTCATTTATTTATTCTTCTTCTTTTGGGCCTCCTTATCTCGAGAGACAATGGATACGCGCCTGGAGGTGGTCAGTGGTTTGTGAAGCAGCGCCTGGAGTGGCTATAAAGGCCAATTCTGGAGTGACAGGCTGAATTATATCAATTATTTATAATTGCTACAAAACATAGCAGTGAAGGTACTACTACATTAGCTTTACAGTACACATGAATATTTACCTATAATATCTGGTATTTGAAGTAAAAGATGTAGTTTTCTCACTTTTATTTTCAAAGTCATCTTTTCCCTCTCCATGCAAGGTGTTCAATTATTTTTCATATATAGATTTGAACCCTTGAAGCACGAACCTTGAGCATGTGGATTGCAAACCTTCCCGAGTACAACTGTAATGATTTCTAAAATGTTGCCAACTTGTAATTCTTTTATTGAATGGATACTTCTATACACACACACACATACGTACGTATATACTTACATAGAATGTGGATAGAATTGTGTTAATTACAACAGATTAAGTATTTCTCCCATACAAATATTGCATTTGCATCCATTTTTGATATGTTCAATGCAGAAGAATGAACTAATATAATGCAACAGTATAAGGTTTGTATTGAATTGTTTGCTAACAGGCAACTGCCATTTTAATATTCCGATTAGCAGTTGATATACTCAGTATATTTATTCCTTCCCTCCAACATTCAGCACAAAATAATTACCGCTGTTTTAAACCGACATCGAAATATGTCACCTGGCTTTAAAATCACTCAAAGTACCCAGAAAATCTGGATCGCTATTTTCTGTAGAATTGCATGTCAGCATAAAAATGATCGACACTTAGAAAATGGATCTTCATATCAACAATATATCTTTTTGAAGAAAGGCACTGGATTGACCAGGCGAATACAGAAAGGATTAAGGGTGGTAAAGAAGAAGCGGCATTTGCTAGTAGTAAGAACCAATACTAAATGCTCATATGGCACTAACATACAATCTATTCTTTTTGAAGTATGTGAAAACAATAGAAAAATTCTGCCACACTTCCAAATGTAGGTAAATCTTTCCAAGTATACTATTTTTCAAACTTTACTCCTATGATACAGCTTTAAATGAAAGAGGGGCATAAATTACATCATGCACAATACTTTATGTATTCATAATAATAAAAAAACAAATATGCTGCACTTTAGCAAAGATCTCAGAAACTAAATAGAAAAGTTTCAGAACACGTTACTTTTTATATATTAACAGCACTTTCAATATTTGAGAATACAGCTCGACGATGCACCTAGCAAACCGCAGTTGTTCCACTGAAGAGTGACTTTTGAGTTTTAAGAATCAATTGCATGACTGACCGTTTTCAGCTTGCAATTTGATTTCTTCTTTTCGCAAATAAAATGTGTCAATCAACGTGAAGAGCTCAGCAGCAGTGACTGGGAAAGGATAGCGCTCTTTGTCCATACCATACTTGTCAACAAGGACCATGTTGAAGTTCGACTGTGAAATCTGGAGCAGCAGCCTGCCAACCAACAATAAAATGCATCACGGAAAAATTTGAAGCGAGAGAAAATAGAATTACAAGAATTCACAGATGTGTGCTTCAAAACAAAAAAAAAAGAAATACTCAGCAGGTTTTGCAGTATCTTTTGCAGGAAAAATGGATGGATCTTCAAGAAGCAACTTTAGACTCGACATATCAACTGGTTTACTTTTGGTTCTCAGCAGATGATGTCTTACTCACTGAGTATTTGTGGCTTTTTCTATTTTTCTTTTTAAATTTCCAGCATATGCCATATTTTGCATTTTGAGCAAAAAAAAAACATGTTTTTGTTACAGCACTGAATATGGGAAATTTAAGGAAAGCTGGGAAGTGATGGAGTTTCTGGCTCCCACCAGTGCTCTTAGCATAATGCATATTCCCTTCAGAATCCCACTGTACCTATACCACTTGGAGGAAGGCAAGGATTAGCTTTTGGAGGCCAGGATTGTGTAGCATCATCGCAGGAGATGGACTGGATGCCAGACATCCAGGCCGACAGCACAGAAACAATGGAGGGTCGATAAAGGTAGTGTAGAGGTTGTTCTGGGTACTGTCAGCTAATAGTAATTCTTCGGATGATGGTGCCAAGAGTCAGCATGTAGATGAGGAAAGTGATGATAGGCCATTGGGAGACTTCAGAAGTAACTGTGCAGGGGCAGGAAGAGAAGTAATTGCTGGAGATACACTAGCTATGACGGGATAGATAAGTGTGGAACCATGCTGGACAATGAAGCAGGCGTTAGAAAAGGATGGCGTAGTCAACAATTTCAAAGGTTGTAATGAGATCAAGAGTGAGGAGGGGAATAATGCCCCATCGTCACAGTCACAGAGCTTGTAATTTATGAGTTATAATTTTTAATTTGTGACCTAATTTTTTGTTTTGTTAAAAAAAATCAAAGCCTCAGTCATTCAGCTCACTAAGTAACATTTTAAAGTCATCTTTATGTACCACTGTGGTAACAATTCAGCATACAACTTAGCTTAATATGATTAGCAGCTAATACCGAATAGCATTTTGTGAATAAATTATTTTGACAATGCTTTTCTACTGTTATGACCGACTGCTCCTGTCAAAGCCCTCGGTCAAAATATACGATAATTTAGTTTATAGCATCTGTGTCTATATGCAGCGAGACCTGGACAACATTCAGGCTTGGGCTGATAAGCGGCAAGTAACATTCATGCCACAAAAGTGCAAAACAATGATCATCTCCAACAAGAGAGAATCTAACCATCTCCCCTTGATATTCAATGGCATTACCATTGCTGAATCCCCCACGAACATATTGGTTGTCATAAGAGTTTTTTTTTTAAACTAAAAGGTCTGTGTGCCTTTAGGATAGAGAAGACAAAAGGACCTTCTGTGCATCGAGTATTGACATTTGGTGTTTGAAGAGTACAGGCTGTAAACTTGTATCCAAGCAACCAGAAACTTTTATAACAGTCTTATGACTCCTGTGAAAAAAAACTGTTAGTTTTAGTTATGCAGTGAAACAGAAGAGAGCTGTGAGCTGGCTGGGAGTTGCGAGTTGCTGATAGACCAGAGAAAAAACCCAGAGAAAAAGCCCCATCTCTCTGTAAATAAGCTCTGCATTTCAAGGGAGAAGTGCTATCTTTAATGTGCGGTTTTGACCTGCCTGAAGAGAGAGGAAGGGACCCAGAGAAAAGAGGAATTACGACCCTGTGTGGAGAAACACTGCTTTGGAGAAAGGAAGCCTTTGTTTCAGGTATGGCAAGTTGCTGTTGCCTTCATTCAAGGATTCCTGCCTAAAGAAAGAGTAAGTTCTTTCATTGCTTTGCTCTGTGCAGAAGGCTCCTTTGCTAAGAGCAAGTCCCATTGACTTTTGTGTTTTTGGAAGTTCCTGAACTCAAGAAAGTTTCTACTATTAGACTTCTACTTTAAAATTTAAATAGCCCTGTTGCCTCAACCTGTTGCTAAAACATCTGTGCGACGCCTGCTGTAAACGAACTACTTTGAACGCCTACCCACCATGGACTGTTGATTAATTTCACCTGGAGACTTCAAGTGGTACCTGACTATTCGACACTGGGACACCTCACCAAACCGGAAATAATCCACCAGGAGTTACAACCTAGTTATTTTATCATCCTTAAGAAACTGTTATAAATGCAATATAACCATTTTCTCTGGCTAACCGTTGGTCATTGAATGTATGTGTGTGCACGAGGGTTAGGAAGATTAAGGAGTTATAAAATCTTTTCATACATATAGATTCATCTCATTATCGTTTAAAACTTGGTTTATTATTAAATAGTTTATTTTGTTGTTGTTTAAAGAAACCTGGTTTGGCATGCTTTATTCTGGGGATAAGTATAGTGATTAATTTGGTTATTTTTCTGGTAGGTGGGAAACTTTACTAATATGTTGTGACCTGTGGAGTAGTAAGACTGAATTAACAGTGCATTATTCCCACTTTGGTTGCAACAGGGGTTACCACTGACCAGAAGCTGAACTGGACCAGCCATATAAACACTGTGGCTACAAGAGCAGGTCAGAGACTGAGAAATCTGAGGTGAGTAACTCACCTTCTGACTCCCCAAAGCCTGTCCACCATCTACATGGGACAAGTCAAGAGTGTGATGGAATACTGTCCACTTACCTGGATGAGTGCAGCTCCAAAAACACTCAAGAAGTTCGACACCACCCAGGACAAAACAGCTTGATTGGCATCCCATCTACCACCTTAAACATTCATTCCCTCCACCACCAGCGCACAGTGACAGCAGTGTGTACCATCTACAAGATGCAATGCAGCAACTCACCAAGGCTCCTTCGACAACACCTGCCAAACCCGTGACCTCTACCACCTAGAAGAACAAGGACAGCAGATGCATGGGAACACCACCATCTGCAAGTTCTCCTCCAAACCACACACCATCCTGACTTGGAACTATATTGTCGTTCCTTCACTGTCACTGTATCAAAATCCTGGAACTCCCTTCCTAACAGTACAGTGGGAGTACCTGCACCAAATGGATTGAAACAGTTCAAGAACGCGGCTCACTACCACCTTCTCAATCGCAATTAGGGATGGGCAATAAATGCTGCCTTTGTCAGTGATACCTACATCCCATGAAATAATTTAAAAAAAATAAGGTAACGTCCAATTATGCAGGTTGGCTTGGCAGATGTGTTTCAGCATAGATTGGTGTAAGGTGGTGTATTTTGGTGGGAGGAATGAAGAAGCCATATGCTGTTGGAATGGTGGGATGGAGAAACAGGGGCTCTGGGGGTGCAGATGCATGGATCACTGCAACGCAGGTTAATAAGGCCATGGGAAGAGCTGACTGTGCACTGGGGTTCATTTCTGGAGGGATGGAGTTGGTGAGTGGGAAAGTCTTGTTGGACTTGTGTGGAGACTTGGTTGGACCGTGCTTGGAGTGCTGTGCGTGGTTCTGGTCTCCATATTCTAGGGGATAAGAAAGAAGAGGAATCAGAAAGGTGGAATAGTTAGAGATTTTTTTTTAGCAGGGTGTAATTGTGCACCTCCTAGCAACCAGCCAGCAGCAGCACGGCTAGCAGCCTGGGAGTTTGCACTTCCCTGACTCTTGGATAGTGTGCGTTTGAAGACAAGAAGGGAAAAAAGGAATACATGTGCCCTTTTAGGAGCATACATACCTTCAAAATAGGTCGCATATTTGGAACAAGCACTTTTACTACAATTAAATAATAAATAAAAGCATTATATTTGCATAACTGTCTAAGAATAAAGCATGATTTTTTCATACTTGTGGCCCTTCCTTAACTTGTGGCATTCCTTAAATATCAAGTCAACATGTTGTTTGAATTCTGTAAGAGCAGCATCTTGTACTTCAAGCAACTATTTTAAACTTGGCACACAACCTTATTCAGAAAGTACAGAAACAACTTTGCAATTGTGTTGTCTTACCTCAGCTGTAAAACAAGTAATGGTGACAAGAATCTCTCTCTTATCCTTCCTATTAGCACGGGGTAAACACCAACTAGTTCTATGACTGTCACGTGTCTCAGGTCAAAGCCGCATATGGCTTGCTGCAAAGAATCATATGAAGTATGCTTCAATATGTACAACTCAAAATTCAAATTTTAATATGTTTATTCTCAACAGTTCATTTTTTCAAGAGAGCAGCCTACTACTACCTTTTCAGAGCTACAAGGATGGACAATAAATGTGGTCTTGCCAGCTACAAGAGAAAATCTATTTTGATATAAAACTCAACAGATTGCAAGTTTAGAACATTTATGTCAAAAGTTAATTGCCTTATTAAAACATTTCTTAGTGAAGCGTTACCATGGTCGATACATAAAAGTTAAAAAATGTAACAGCAGGTCCTAGTTGGACTAGATTATAATACAGTGAACCCTGTGAATTAGCAATACCCCAAGGGACTTTTATCAGGTGTCCTTTATTTACAAGTGTCCTTATTTTGAAAATGGTTATTGAGTCCACTATCCTAGATTGGCTGCAATGTTCCTTTTTTGACCTGACCTGGGATTGTGCCTAATTCTGCAGCCTACCAGTAGGATATAATTTCAGTTCATTTTCTGTTTGTTGGGTTTTTCAGGTCATGACCATCCTGGAGTCCCTTTCCATTGAGGGAAGGATGCCCTGATTGGCAGCCTGCACAGGATGATGAGGCTGCCTTAGGGCCAGAGTGCCTGGGAAACCCCAGCTACATTGCAGGGATTATTATCCTGCAGACCTCTGTCTGGGACACCTTCCCTCCATGTACTGCAACTACAATATTTGAAGTGCCAGGGTGTGGGTAGGGGTCTGTTAACAGCTCATCAGTACCTGACATATTAGTGAAGTAGTATTGCCAAATCTGGTTGGAGATATTCCTGGAGGCTTGATCATGTGATGTCCTGACTAATTTAAACCCAGCCCGTCCAGCGATAACCAGGCAGGCAGGCAGTTAAAATGGTTTGTGTGACTTACCCACACTAATCCTGCTGACTTCCCATGGGTTACAATCATTAACTGGTCTTCTGAGCAGGAAAGAGGGGTACCTGTCAGATGGTGGGGAGATCCTCAAGTATGCAGATCGGACTCCAAATGACGTTAGCAGACCTCAACTGCAATTTTAACCAAATGCCTGCGTGGGGAAGCCATTAAACTTTCCCAGCTAGGCCAACCTATCAAGAGGAGCAAGGGCAAGAAGAGGCCAAAAAAGGCAAGTGGATTTTGTTTCTTTTAGTTTCCCTGTGGGCACAGAGCAGCATGTTGTGCTCATCCAAGCCCCACAAGGAAACCTTGGGACACTCCTGCCCCGAGCTTCCCTCCCCTGACCAAGAAACCTTCCTGACTTCCCCGCCAACCACCAACCTGAGTGCAGGAGACTGTTCCTTTGGGTTCCCAGAGGCAGCCTCATACTTCTGCCCATCGGCCAGCTTCCTCCCATGTTTAGATGGGAGACTATTCAGATTGCACCTGACAGTTAAAATATCCCAGACCTCGATGTGCAGCTGTCCAGATAATTTGCCATCTGCCTGGTCCTCCTCCCACATGACCCCTGGCCTGGAGTTAAAATCCTAGAACTCCCTCCCCAACAGTATTGTGGATGTACCTACGTGACAAGGACTGCAGTGGTTCAAGAAGGCGGCTCACCACCACCTTCTCAAGGGCAATTAGGGATGGACAACAAATGCTGGCCTAGCCAGTGACGTGCACCTCCCATGAACGAATAATAAAAAAAAATCGGTATTCATGTTTCAGAGTCCAACACTTCAGTGATGTAAGGATCCATCAAGAACAGAGAAAGAATCCTCCTGGAAATTTAAACAGAAGGTTGCCTGTCTCTCAAACCTCATAACATAACCTTGAAGATGGTTTATACCAGTGAGTGACCCACATGTCTGAGTCCACATGATCCATCTAACCCCATCTCTGCCTCAGACGAGAAGTGTCTTAAATTACTGTGCTTGAGCATGGGTGTACCCTTCTGTAAATGCCAAATGAGCTTATATGCCACTATTACATCAGTATAAAAAACATGGCATCATTTTTCCTGTTTCTACTTGGATTGTTTGATTGCAATGTTTCTGAAAACCAAATGTGGGGAAAAAACACTGAAAAAATACAAATATTGTCATCTACCACCTCATCACCTTGCTTCCTGCTCATTTGTGTTCTCATCCTGCCAAACGCAACCCAACCAACTCAGCAGACTGTCTTCCAGTGTGTGCTAGTTTTCTCCATTATTTGCCTCTCTCATCATCTTTGATCACACCAAATCTTTAGTCGCCCTTCTATGACTAGATGAATAGGTAACTACTACTCTTCAATGGGTAGAGTACAAATTTGGTTGGAAAGAATGAGCAGGGTCTGCAAGAACAGAGATAAACTGAAATTTATTTTCAGCAAGTAAAATTCTTTCTCAAGACCAGCCATCAATGCTTTCTTTTCCTGAACCCAAAGGTTATTGCTCTAGAAACAAATTTACCAACAGATCATGCTGAAAGAAATGCATCCCACGCTATTCTCTTTCTGCTTACATCTAAACAGCTTTATTTAAACTCAACTTGTATTTTTTTTTATTTCTAGCCCATCGCTCTTCATACATCTTGTGTTATTTGTTTTTATGTAGGTATGAACAAGAAAAGGACATTTGGACCATGAAGCCCATTCCAGACCAAGTCAAAGTGTAATTTTTTTTTTTACCTCCAGTCCCCCATTCTCCTTCTCCATCCCCCGCTCCCTCTCCGCACCCTTCATCAAATACAGATGCCCTACTTTAAGGAACTCTAATTTATTTGCCCTGCTGTGTCAACAGATATTGATCCAGCTCCCTTCTATATCTGGGAGTCTAATCCACAAATCCACTCTCCCATCAGGAACAGCTTCTTTGTCATCTCTAACTTAGCTCATTTAAAAAAAAAATTGTGTCTTCCAGTTCTACATTCATTGCTCAAGTTTCATTATTTCAAAGATCTGTATCTTCTCAGTTTTCTTTTCTCCAGCAAAAAGAGTTGGGCTCCACCACCCCGCCTCCCCCAGTTGTTACAACTGAGGTGGGAGGAGTACACTGTCTTTTCTAGTTCCACTTCTCTACAGGTCACAACATATATTTAAATGTATACCCAGTTACTGATATGGTCAATCATAGACTCTACTCTTTATCCAAGAATAAAATACAAAAACCAGGTTTCTTTAATAAACAAAATTATCAGTTTATTATAAAACAAAACATAACCAGTATTGAAACAGAGCCTTAACACACAGATTGAAATATGAAAGTTCCCTTTTTACCTTAGCCCTTCACACATACACACAAAACCAGTTAACTTGGAAAAAAAGATTTGCTTTTAGAGCTTGGTTACAAAAAAAAGATAAAAAGAATACTTTGGGTGAATATTTGCTAATTCTTGAAGGAAACAAAGATATGGAAAGATGTTAGATGTTCCTTTTTTGGTTTGGCTGTCACTGGGATCTTTATCTGGAGCAATTCGCTCAGACGGTGTCGAGGATATATCCAGCAGGTTTTTCCAGCATCTCAGAAGAAATACAGCAACCGGGGTTTCAGGCAGGCCTTTCAGGAGGAATGCAGCATCAATTTCTCTATTTCTTACACTCGCTTCTAAAAGCTTCTCAAAGAGATGGAACAGGCTGAGCTGGGGTTTTGTCCTTCAAGTTGATTTTTAAAACTCCAACTGACTGTCCAAAACAATCTCAAGAGTCAAGCCTCCTGACTTCTATAAATCTTGACCTGTCACTTCTCTGTAAACATCTCCCACAAGTCAAAAAAACCCTTCTGAGGAATTATCTGAAGACAGGTGACGTCCAGTAAGGGCTGTTTATAAGGTCTTTTGGAATTGGTTTGTAATGACCTTTTTAAAAAAAGAAACACACAAAGTTTAGCACCTATGGAATCCTTTTTTCAGTTTTAAAACACAAGTCCTCAAAATTTAACAAAAAAAGTACTTTTGTAAAACAGCTTAATTCTCTTCCATGAACCTTTTACAATATAACTATATCCTTTTTGAAGTAGGGTACCTAAGCTATGTGCCATATTATAGACCTGGCCTTCTCACATTTGCTCTGCATTTTTTGTATATATATATTAGTTACGACCGACCACTCAAGACAAAGCCCCCAATCAAAATTAATGTTTCTGATTGTGGTGGGAGAAAGGCACTGTTGATTCAGTCCCGTCCCTCCACAGATCGCCTAACATATCATTTTAAACTTTCCAAATTTAAGACCCAGCCAGATTGTACCATCTATCAACTCCCAAATGTGGCTAACCAAACCAGGTGTCTTTAGATCAGCAAATTAACTGTTTAAATATGTTTTCCCAGATGAGTAATTAATATGACTCCAAATTAGTCTCATTCTGATCCCAATCCCAGACGCGAGCCACCAAATTAAATATGATTAAATCCCGAGTGAGCTTCCAATTAATATGTTACGACCAACCGCTCAAGATAAAACATAGAAACATAGAAAATAGGAGGAGTAGGCCATTCTGCCCTTCGTGCCTGCTCCGCCATTCATTCCGATCATGGCTGATCATCCAACTCAGTAACCTGTTCCCACTTTCACCCAATATCCTTTGATCCCTTTTGCCCCAAGAGCTATATCTAACTCCTTCTTGAAAACATACAATGTTTTGGCCTCAACTGCTTTCTGAATTCCACAGGCTCACCACTCTCTGGGTGAAGAAATTTCTCCTCATCTCAGTCTGGAAAGGTTTACCCTATATCCTTAGACTATAACCCCTGGTTCTGGACTCCCCCAACATCGGGAACATCCTTCCTGCACCTACCCTATCAAGTCCTGTTAGAGTTTTATAGGTTTCTATGAGATATCCCCTCACTCTTCTGAGCTCCAGCAAATATAATCCTAACCGACTCAATCTCTCCTCATATGTCAGTCCTGCCATCCCAGGAATCAGTCTGGTAAACCTTCGCTGCACTCCCTCTAAAGCAAGAACATCCTTCCTCAGATAAGGAGACCAAAAGTGCACACAATATTCCAGGTGTGGCCTCACCAAGGTCCTATATAATTGCAGCAAGACATCCTTGCTCCTGTACTCAAATCCTCTCGCTATGAAGGCCAACATAACATTTGTCCTTTTTACTGCCTGTTGCACCTGCAAACTTACCTTCAGCAACTGGCGTACGAGAACACCCAGGTCTCGTTGCATATGCCCCTCTCTGTTTATAGCCATTCAGAAAATAATCTGCCTTCCTGTTTTTGCTACCAAAGTGGATAACCTCACATTTATCCACATCATACTGCATCTGCCATACATTTGCCCACTCACTTAACTTGTCCAAATTACCCTGAAGCCTCTCTGCATCCTCTTCACAACTCACCCTCCCACCCAGTTTTGTCATCTGCAAATTTGGAGATATTACATTTAGTTCCCTCATCTAAATCATTAATATATATTGTGAATAGCTGGGGCCCTAGCACTGATCACTGCGATACCCCACTAGTCACTGCCTGCCATTCGGAATAAGACTCGTTTATTCCTACTCTTTGTTTCCTCTCTGCCAACCAATTTTCTATCCATTGCAATACACTACCCCCAATCCCATGCGCTTTAATTTTACACACTAATCGCTTATGTGGGACTTTGTCGAAAGCCTTCTGAAAGTCCAAATAAACCACATCCACTGGGTCATCAACTCTACTAGTTACATCATCAAAGAAGTCTAGTAGATTTGTCAAGCATGATTTCCCTTTCGTAAATCCACGCTGACTCTGTCCGATTCTACCACTGTTCTCCAAGTGCTCTGCTATAAACTCTGAGAATGGACTCGAGAATTTTCCCCACTACCAACGTCAGGCTGACTGGTTTATAATTCCCTGTTTTCTCTCTATCTCCCTTTTTAAATAGTGGGGTTACATTAGCTACCCTACAATCTGTAGGAACTGTTCCAGAGTCTATAGAGACTTTAAAGATGACCACCAGTGCATCCAATATTCCTAGGGCCACTTCCTTAAGTACTCTGGGATGTAGATTATCAGGACATGGGGATTTATCAGCCTTCAATCCCATCAATTTCCCCAACATCATTTTGCTACTAATACTGATTTCCTTCAGTTCCTCCATCTCACTAAACCCTGTGTTCCCCAACATTTCTGGTATGATATTTGGGTCCTCCTTTGTGACGACAGAACCAAAGTATGCCATTTCTTTGTTCCCCATAATAAATTCTCCTGTTTCTGACTGTAAGGGACCTACATTTGTCTTCACCAATCTTTTTGTCTTCACATACCTATAGAAACTTTTACAGTCAGTTTTTATATTCCCAGCAAGCTAACTCTCCTGCTCTATTTTCCCCTTCTTAATCAATCCCTTGGTCCTCCTTTGCTGAATTCTAAACTGCTCCCAATCCTCAGGTCTGTTGTTTTTTCTGGTAAATTTATATGCCTCTTCCTTGGCTCTAATGCTATCTCTAATTTCCCTGGTAAGCCATGGTTTGGCTACCTTTCCCATTTTACTTATCACCAGACAGGAATAAACAATTGTTGCAGTTCATCCATGCACTCTGAGTGTTTGCCATTGCCTATCCACCGTCATCCTTTTAAGCAACGTTTCCCAATCCATCATAGCCAACTCGCACCTCATACCTTCAAAGTTTCCTTGATTAAGATTCAGGACCCTAGTCTCAGAATCAACTACGTCACTCTCCATCTTGATGAAGAATTCTATCGTATTAGGGTCGCTCGCCCCCAAGGGGTCTCGCACAACTAGCTGGTCAATTATTCCTCTCTCATTACACAATACCAGTCTAGGATGGCCTGTTCTCTGGTTGGTTCCTCAACGTATTGGTCCAGAAAACCATCCCGTATACACGCCACGAATTCCCCCTCTACGGTATTGTGACTAATTTAATTTGCCCAATCAATATGCAGATTAACCCCCGAATGTGGCTAACCAAACCAGGTGTCCTTAGATCAACAAATTAACTGTTTAATTAGAAAAACTAAATTCGTAAACACTACTAAGATATAAACAACATTTAAAATAGAAAAAAAATTAGTGTTTTTGCATATTTAGGCTCCTGCCGAATTGAAATCTTCGAATGTGGAACAGTCTAAGGTTGCTTGAAGTTCTCTCAGCCGTCCAATGGGGAGAAGAAAAAGATTCCTCAACAGTAGAACAGTCCATAGTCTAATTCAGCAGCTGAATTGATGCTCTTTTTTTCCAGCGATGAATTTCAGCAATTACAGTTCAGTAGTTAAAGGAATTTGGTTATTTGCTTTTAAGAAATTGATGTGGTTTGACATCAGAATTCTGAGAGTATACTAAATAAGGATTAAATAAACGGAGGGAGAGATCTCTTTTTCCTTCAGTATATGCTGGCTGACAGTCTGTGGTCTGTCTCTGTTAACTGCGTCTCAAAAGCCAGTTTTTCCAACTTGTTTCAAATGTCAATCGGCAACAATGTATCTCTCGATCTTCAATTGCTGAGTGGCTGTATCCCGCGGCAATGAGAATATATATACAGACACACACTATACATGTGCGTTTGTGTGTGAATCTTCAATGAAAATTCTTCCATATGAAGTTATATAGTTTTACTTACACTAATGAACATGGGCAACAACTACTGCCACTTGGATTTCACACTACAAATCAAAGTGCAATAACCATAAAAAGACAGAATAGTACTCGTTCCAATAGAATTCATATCAAAAACGCTAAAAATCATTACGTTTCTTGTGGCTAAAGATTACTGACCCACTCTCTGAATGTGTTTGTACATATCATTTAATATTGCAATAAGAGTTTATTGTCAAGGAAAGTCTAATGAAATCAACTGTTCCGTGCAACAGCTGTGGTAACGTGCAAAGATGATAAAAGTGCAGTAAACATGAACAGCACCGTTTTAAAGGAGATTTGCTTTCTCTTCTCAAATGGAGCTGATCAATTTCACAACAACAAAATCATAATATGGGTGGCGGGAACGACGTAGGTTTACAAAGTAAATAAAATATTAGCTCGTATACCAAACAGTTACATTTACAAAATTTATGTATGTTGATGAGGAATTCTCAAGCAAATAATTGCGTACATTGATAAAGTCATTGTCAAATTTTGAAAGCTCAGTGTTGATAATGGATAGTACAGAGTACCACGCACTGGTATAGTAACAGGCAGTGTCACCAAACGACGAGGCAATGATTCAGGCAGCAGTTCTCAAGATAGTGAGCTCTTGATGTCACCCTACATAGTGGAGTTGAGGGATACACTCAAAATGCTCAACGGCTGCTTACAGAACAGCATAAGTAGAAAGCTGGAAACAAGCATTGCGGGATGGGTAAAAAAGGGAGAAACATAATCTGTTAATGATGCATAAATTGAACCAAAAACTCCTCCCAGAGGTCATACTTTATGATAAAACTAGATATTCTTAGTTACTGTGAGTTGCTAGTAGTTGTAGCATTACTGGTTTTAGGATATTACCTGGATTATTCCTAGCTGGAATCTGTAGTAGTGATTGGCACCAGAAGGAGTAGATATGATCAGCAATCTGCGCTTCTCATAGAATTGTTCCAAAAGTGCTGTTGCTGTAGTAACACCCACATTAACGTTCATGGCTGAAATTTCAAGAGGAACCAAGTATATGATTTAAAGGTAAACTACAAAAAAAATCTATCACTGTTGTAGCAATTTGTGTCTCAGTATTTTATAAGGCACAATATAGAAAATAAATACCAAGTATTTGTTACGAAGTACCCTGGAGGTAGATACTTGGTATTTAGAAGTAGTAGTAGTGAAGTGTGGTTGGGGGTGGGGGGGAGAGAGGGTCTGAGATTGAGGGTTGCTCCCATGCTGTTCCTCTCCTTGGCATCTCCATCCTTTGCCCTTCCGCTTTCTCCCCATCACTGCTCAAAAACCCTGCTTCTAATAATTGAGTACATTTTAGCTCAATCTATTAGTTCAAGCTATAAGCTACCTACACAAAGTGCACTGCCCATTCACTGACCCTTTCTTTTCCTGTTTTTGCTATGGTCTTTTCAACAGCTGAAACTTTATTCATATTTGATTTCTTGCACTCTTCTGCCATCAGGACTGTGCTGCTCTGCTGGATGACGTGCAATTCTCAGATACCATGACTCTGCTGTGTCACTAAATCTCCTCCAGCTCAAAGTACCATTCCACACCTGATCCTGGGCAAAAAACTGCATATGCTGGAATTCAAATAAAAATAGAAAATGCTAGACACCCTCAGCAGGTCAAGCAGGGTCTGTGGAAAGACAAGAATCAACATTGAGCTTTTTGACAAAGTGGATGCAGCCAAAACATTCATTCCATGATTGCCCACCTGTTGCTATCAACTACTGAGTTTCTGGACCACACTGTAGTGCACCACTGGCTCTCTGCTTTACTGTGCTATGTATTGTTGAGTCCTGGGCAAAAATTCATGTTCTTCTGGGCCTTAGTTCATATCTCCGCAGTACTGTCAGCTAAAGGCCTGCTACCCGACCCGAACCCGCCGGGACCCAACGACATGTCAGGTTCAGTTCGGGTCAGGTCGCACTTCTGGGTCCAGCATTCAGGCTCGGGCTGGCTCGGACACACTCTATCACCACCTCAGGTAAGTGACTTTAATGTTAATTTACTTTTTAGACTTTAAAGGTGGTTTTGCTACAGTTATTTTAAGCTTGTGCAAGTAAGGAACAAAGTGAAAAATGGAAGGTAAGTTAACTGATGGTCGGGTTGGGCCAGGCACGGGAAAAAAACGGAAGGACTCAGGCTGGGTCAGGCTTGGGGTCGGATGGGGTTCTGTCGGGCTCAGGTCGGGTCTCATTTGCAGACCCAAGCAGGCCTTTACTGTCAGCTATACTTTTACCTCCACCATGGCCTCAGTATTGTACTAAACTGAGGCAGTTTTCTGCTGTACTGCCTCTTCTCCCAGCTGGCCTTCTCTGTGGGCTCAATTTCTGCTCCTCCACTCAGACTTTTCACTATGCTGAGCTAGCTCGGATCTATTCATAAATAAAAACAAAGCGCTGGAAATACACAGCAGGTCTAGCAGCATCTAAGGAGAGAGAAACAAAGTTATCATTTCAGGTCTGTGACCTTTAATCAGAATCTGATGTATTTATTCTGGTTTCTATCCTGCTTTGACTTGACTCCAAAGCTACTGAATGATCACTGTATTGCAGTTATCTGCTTACCTCCCATGGCCGCTGACTTTGCTCTGCCTCAGAGTGCATACAACCGCTTAAGCTCCATTTGCTCTGGAATTCCCTCCCTAAATCCTTCCACGTGTCCACTTCACTCGTCTCCTTTAAGGTCTTCCTTAAAACCCACCTCTTTGACCAAACTTTTGAACTCTCCTCCTAACCTACTCTTCATTGGCTCAGCATCCATACTTCTGATTACAATGCTACAAAGGCCTTTGGAACACTTTTTCCGATTAAAGACACTATATAAATACAAGCTGTTGCCATTGCTCTTGGTTTGTTGCACTGAGAAATGTTCTGCGATTTAGCAGCGCAGGAGGAAGATTTCTTAGCTTTGCTGATATTTGGAAGAGGGGTCCTGGAGTTTTCTAATGTTGAGGAATTGAGATTTGGAGCTCTGGGGAAGTCTTGATAGCTAAACAGGTGATGCCAAGGCTCTGCAGTGCTTGGGGAATCATGTGGTTCACTATTACAGGAAAGAGTGAGCAGTAGCAGCTCAGAGTGGAGGGATAGTGATGGGATTTGACAGCATTAGGCGGGTAAATCCAGGGTTTGTCAGAACTTGGCTGTACGTATAGAAGCAAGAGGGAGGGTCCCAGTGTTTGGCAGCATTGGTGGGGAAAGAATTTGGGATGAGGGATGTAGGACATTTCCCAAGGGACACTGAAGTTTTTTTCAAGTGATTCTTGGAAAATAATTAAATTGCTTTAAGGCAATCACAGTAAATAAATTGACAGCTACTTCAGCAAAAGTAAACTGGATTTATGCACAACCCATAGTACAGAGCAATTATGTGACAACTTTGAAGTTAAAATGAAGCATTTGATCTTAGTATTAATCGGAAATTTCACCTAAGCTTTTAAAATGAATTCAGCTTTGTCTACTGTGCTCCAAATGCCTAGGCTTGCAATCAATTTATAGAATTTTCCTCAGATAGAATAGTCATAAAATTAATTATTTACCTTACTAGGTTGTATATAAAAATTACCATCCTGCAAGAAATGGGGCTTAAAAGCTACTTGTGCTGGCACACAGGCTTATTTCCTTCCCCCCTCTGCAGTACAAATTAGGACAATAATAGTATGTGAAATTTCATCTGAATAAAACTATTAAACATGCATTCTCCAGCTGGTTTTCAAATAACGTGGGACATCAAAGAAGCTCAGAAATCCTGTTGCAGCAGGAGAATCTTCACTGAGAGAAATACAAATGCAAGATCTTTCTTTCTCATCCTGATGCATGTTGTGAAATTCTGCACTCTGCACATGCTCAGACTGCAGCATCCAGGAAAACAGAGGCATAGAATGATAACTGCAGGATAAGTATTCAATGTAAGCCCAGGCTTTTGAGAAAGGCTAAGACCTTCTAAATCTTAATAAAGGTCACCATAAGATTAATTTTATAAAAATATTTTTTTTGTTTAATTTAATCACATGCTGCCCTGGCCAACATTTATCCCTTAACCAATGCCCCAAAAAATTAATAAACAGGTTATTTTGTTTGCAAGACCTGATTGTACATAAATTGGCTGTCATATAACCTACTGAAGTAGAGTGAGGGCACTTCAAAAAAATAATTCATTGGCTGTAAACTGCTTTGGGATGGCCCAAGGTCACTTAGGTCACTAATGCAAGTTCTATCATTATCTGACAAACCATATATTGGGCATTTAGAATTTTTAGTTTTTGAGAAAAATTACTGCTGGAAGAATATGAAAATTCTTTATGAGCAATTTGGTCGAGTTTCAGGTCTGGTGGAATTTTGGGATTCTCACATCCAAACGATGACTTGATTACTTATTTTATTCAATTAAAAATGTGATGTCACAGTGTGATACCAGAGCATTATGAGCATCTCTTAATATATTGCCAATGGATCAGCTGTGGCACTGCTCACATTAAGTCAGAGATTGTGCAATTTTACAAGTGCAGGAGCATTATGCCATGCACTGCACACTGTATTAGTCTGCTTCTAATGTGCAATAGTGTGTTTTTTTAAGGCTGCAATATAATTGAAACAAATGTTTGGATCAATTGCCAGAGATTATTTCTCTTTTTATTAATCAGAGGTCATAGATATTTACAGCACGGAATGAGGCCATTTGGTCCATGCTGATTAACAAGTAGCCATCCAACCTCATTCCACTTTCCAGCTCCTGGTCCATAGCCTTGCAGGTTACAGCACTTCAAATGCGTATTCTAAGCACTTTTTAAATGTTGTGGAGGTTTCTGCCACTACCACCCTCTTAGGCAGTGAGTTCCAGATCAATACCACCATTAAGAAAAAGTCTAATTATTATTGAGTAAATACAGGCGCAAAGATCAGTCACATTTTAATGGCTGTTTGGTGAAGGAACTGTAAAGACTGGAATATGGTTAGTTTCAGTTAACAGTTGAGAAGCACATAGCATCTTAAGATAGTTTTGTAGTGTAATGTACTGCTTTTATTATATTCGAGACAGGTAAAATTATACATATACACACACACTCACACACACAGAACTAGTTACAATTCTGATTCCTACAAGAGCTTAAATAGTGTAAAATAAAATGTAGGTCTCAAATACACTTACGTGCACAGATTGGTACAGCCGCTGACCAGATATTATTGTATTGACAGACGCTTGCTTTGCTTCCTCGTAATTCATAGCCGCCCATACAAGAAAATTCACAGGTTGCCCCATAGTTATCCCCATCACTGGAGCATCGCATGGAGCCATTATCTGGTGGAGCGAGCTTCCCACAGCGTCTAACTGAGAACAAAAGTAATTCAAAGTAGATCTATGATAGAAATAAATGCATTACTTTTCATTGTTTTTAGAATCTTTAGAATACAAAATAGCTATATGAATAACTTATTTGCAGTAATTCAGCTTGCTAAAACAAAATTGTGTTATGCCAGCGATGTAAGTATGCAAAGCCTTTGCCATGATTTATTTCATAGACTTCAGTTTCTCTGTTTGAATACAAATTAGGATGTGAATATTTGAATTGTGATCAAACCTGCTATTCATATTCTCACATAGTTGACACTGATCAGTCCCATTAAGAAGCTTAATAAAAAGTATTTTTTAAATGAGCTCTGCTTTCCAATGAAATATAAAGGGTACATGTGAAAACCCTTTAAAATAATGAACGGATTCAACAATGTAGATGAAATATGCACCATTTCACTTTCCCTCTGGCTATCTGCCCATTTTGGACTCAATATGGGTCAGGTGCCCAATTCCTTTTTATTAAAATGAGGTTAAACTGAAAATCAGGACTGTCTTGATAAGGATAAAAGGAGAGATTTTCTGCTTCAGCATTAAGCTGGATACCATGAATGAAATGTTAAAGTCATGAAGAAAGGCTCCAAAAAAAAAAACAGGGATTTTTATTGGAACAGAGAAGACCGAGATCAAAAAAGGGTTTTCAACATTATGAAAGATTATGAAAGTTTTCTGCTGATTGCCATAACAGAGCAGAGGTTAAGGATCATCACTAAAAGAATGCAAGTAACTAAAAAATGGAATGTTATATCACAAGTGGCTATTAAGTCAGAAATTATCATTTAAAAGGGAATTGGATTAGTATTTGAAAAGGAAGATTATGAAACGATATGGGAAAAGAGTAGGGAAATTGGATTAGAGTAAATACTTCAGGTAAAAAGCTAGCAACCACAGAGGTGTGATGGATTGATTGGCCTCCTTCTTGCTGTGATTTCATAGCCTCTCTCTTTCACAACTTAAATAATTACATTTCTATTTGAGGTGTACTGAAACCAATCTCCGTCATAAACTTCTTCAGTTCCTGTAAAACCAAACTCTCAGTAATATGTAAATAAGAACTAACCTCCAAAAATAATTCCACAAATTCATTTTGATAAACTTTTCAGAAATGCCAAAAAAAAACTAAGAAAAGCACAATATTAAAAATATACATCGCTACCAAAAATCCACAGCCTGTACTCTTTTAAGATGAATCTACTCAAAATAGGCTTTGTTGGAAAAAAGTACAATCACAGTGTATAAACTGGGAAAGTCAAGCCAGATGTTCATGTGGATATTTTTGCAGATAATCTGAGGGCTTAATAAGGCTATAACACAAAATGTGTGCAAGCAATCTAGCACACAAAAAGTAACTGGATGGAAATCACGGGTGGAAGAAATTGGATGCCAACTATGTTTAAGGCTTGATTCCCCCAATTTTGCCATCCATCTCACCTGTTCAATCAGCATATTAACCTGTTAGGAAATGTAATAGGTAATTGCAACCTAATAAGCAAGTAGCTAAAATTACAGTGCCCCAGTTAACCTACAGTTCTATTTTTGAATACCTTGACAGGAGCTAGAAATGACCATATCAGAAATGTTCATATTCTCCTTAAACTGCTGACCAGTTTTGTGCAATCACCACAGGGACAATGGTTTACACTGACAGCAATTACTAGACTATAATGTAGGATACAAAATTAAATAAGTATCTTAAGGTTGATCTTTCCACAACCTTCCCCTGGATTATTAATTGGGTGGGGTAGAGTTCATGATATAGTAGATTGAAAGGGGTCTGTGGAAGGAACAGGCTTGATGGGCCAAATGGCATTTTCCCATTTCATGCTTTATTGAGTTCTGAAAGGTGACATTGCAGTGATGCATCCTGGTATATTAATTAAAACCATAAATAAACAATTATAATTATAGTCTCAATTTTTTTAAAAAATTATATTCTTATATGGAGGAGAAGATTCATTCAGCTATACTTGTCCTTTTGGAAACAAGCACCCTATCATTAAATATTTTTAATGTGTATGTGCAAACCCATGGCCTGTTGTCCTCTGTGCACAAGCAGCATTTTAGATAAGAGTTCTGATGAAAGGTCACAGACCTGAAACGTTAACTCTTTCTCACTCCACAGATGCTGCCAGATCTGTTGTGTATTTCCAGCACTTTTATGTTTATATTTCAGCATTTTAAATAGCTCCTTTTGCATTTAATTGCTGCTCAGCTGTCTAATTGGTCCCACTGTGTTGGTCAGCCCACTATACAGGTCAAAGAATTTGCACATACAGCTTGAAATGGCAATATTGCCCATTAACGAGCTGACAAAAATCTTTTCAAAAACCTTTAGTAACCCATTGTTAACTGTCGAATAGCACACCCAACTGCAATTTTCAGATTTAGCAAATCGGTTGCCACAATCTCTACATTACAACAGTGGCTACACTTCAAAAGTATTTAAATAAAAGCAAAATACTGTGGATGCCGGAAATCTGAAATAAAAACAAGAGATGCTAATGTAGATCAGCGAGCACAGGAGTGATGGGTGAACAGGACTTGGTGTGAGTAAGGACACAAGCAGATGTTTGGATGACCTCAAGTTTACGAAAGGTAGAATGTGGGAGGCCAGCCAAGAGTCAAGTCTAGAGGAAATAGGCATGAATGAAGACATAGAAATAGATGGCCTCTGTAATGGCAAATGTGACACCAAGGTTGTGAACAGTCTGGTTCAACATCAGACTGTTGCCAGGGAGAGGGATGGAGTTGGTAGCTGGGGAATAGAGTTTGTCGCAGGTATTGGAGACGATTGCTTCGATCTTCCTAACACTTAATTGGAGGATATTTCTGCTCATCCAGTACTGGATATCGGACAAGCATTCTGATAGTTTAATGTTAGTGGAGGAGTCGAGAGAGGAGGCAGTAAAATAGAGCTGGGTGCCGTCAGCCTACATGTGAAAACTGATGCTTTGTTTTCAGATGATTTCACCATGGGGCAGCATGTAAATGAGAAATAGGAAGGGGCAAAGGATAGATCCTTTGGGGGGGGGGGCACTAGAGGCAACAGTGTCTAAAGCTATAAATTGCAGAAAATAAACCATTCTGTCCTAACATTATTCATTTTGAGGTGTATTTAACATTGTTGACTCAATTCATACTGCCAATAGCTGTACCAACAATTAGTACAGTCCACAGCTGTTCAATCAATAAACACTGGTTAAGTTAATTAACAAAATTCAAACTGGCTTTAGTACAAATAAAACTACGAAAGTGGGACTTCATGATCCTTCTGATTTTGGGGGTTTTAAGAATAAGGTGCAAGTAAAGGAAATTCATGATATCAAAAATCGGTTTAAAAATAGCTAAATTCCATGATCAGAAAATCTAAATCGCGTTACTAGTTTGACAGGCAATGATCAAATTACTGAAACAATGTGGCATGAATTAGCATAGCTTGATTTCAAAATTGTAATTGTCAGATTTTTACCACAGTCTCAATTTATTTGTCTTCTATTATTGCATTAGTAGTGATACCACTCTTGTTATAAGCAATTCAGTTTTGAAACAATTTTTGTCTGTCCTAAGCTGTTCCAATCTTGTACTTGGATCAGTGGTAGCATTCTCACCTCTGACTCACGGTTGTAGATTCAAGTTTTACCCCAGAGACTTGTACTGTGGGAATGCTGCATTGTGGGAGATGCCATCTTTTGGATGAGACGTTTAAACGAGGTCCCGTCTGCCCACTCGGGTGGATGTAAAAGATTTCATGCACTATTTTGAAGAGCAGGGGAGTTCTCCATGATGCCTTGGCCAATATTTATCCCTAAATCAATATTACTGAAACACATTATCTCATTGCTGTTTGTGGATCCTTTCTGTATTTCACTAGATTACAACAGTGACGGCATTTCCATAGTATTTCTTTGGCTCTAAAGTGCTTTGAGATATCCGGAGGATGACAGAGTCATAGTTATACAGCACAGAAACAGACCCTTCAGCCAATCCTGTCTGTGCCAGCCATCAAGCACCTATCTATTCTAATCCCATTTTCCAGCACTTGACCCGTAGCCTTACATACTATGGCGTTTCAAGTCAAGTGCTCATCTAAATACTTCTTAAATGTTGTGAGGGTTCCTGCCTCTACCACCCCTTCAGGCAGTGTGTTCCAGATTCCAACCACCATCGGGGTGAAAAAAAATTTCCTCAAATCTCCTCTAAACCTCCTGCCCCTTACCTTAAATCTATGCCCCCTGGTTATTGACCCCTCCGCTAAAGGAAAAAAGTTTCTTCCTCTCTATCCTATCAATGCCCCTCATAACTTTGTATACCTTAATCAGGTCCCCCCTCTGCCTTCTCTGCTCCAAGCCTATCCAGTCTCTCTTCATAGCTGAAATGCTCCAGCCCAGACAACATCCTGGTGAATCTCCTCTGCACCCTCTCCAGTACAATCACGTCCTTCCTCCAGTGGTGCCCAGAACTGTACACAGTACTCCAGCTGTGGTCTAACTAGCATTTTAAACAGCTCCATCATAGTGTGAAAGGCACTATATTAATGCAAACCTTTTCTTTCTTTAAAGGATATTAAAACTACATAAGATGTTAGTTCTGTACGATGTCACAACTCACGTCAATAGGTAAATCATATTGAAGGAAAACATTCAATCAATAAAATGCCTACAGTCTGGACTAGAGGAATGACATAGCTGTCTGGGTACTGGATCTAAATACTGTTTTTACATTACTGGACATATGAGACAACTTAAGTCCATTATTCATCAACTGGTATTCTCTTTTGCTTGAAAATGAACCAAGTGTACAATATACACAATTAGTAAGGTTCAAGTGAAAGTAGAGATGAAAAGGAATTTCTATTCTTCAAATAATGCCGTGTGCCCAAGGATCTATCCTTGTTGTCCGGGTCTTGCGATCCTATTTCTCATTTACATGACGCCCCTCAGCGACATCATCCGAAAGCACAGGCAATTTTTCAGATTTATGCTGACAACACCCAGCTCTACCTCTCTCGACTCCCCTCCACTGTTGCTAAATTATCAGACTGCTTATCCAGCATCCAGCACTGGATGAGAAATTTCTTTCATTTAAATATTGGAAGACTGAAGCCATTCTTTTCGGTCCCCACTCCAAACTCTGTTCCGAGCCACCGATTTCATCCCTCTCCTTGGCAACAGTCTGAAATTACACCAGTCTGTTCGTAACCTTGGTGTCACATTTGACCTCGAAATGAGCTTCCAAACTCATATTTGCGCCATCACTAAGGCTACCTATTTTTACCTCCGTAACATCATCCGACTTTGCACTATTTCAGCTCATTTGCTGCTGAAATCCTCATTCTTGATTTTGGTACCTCTAGACTAGACTATTCCCATGCATTCCTGGCTGGTCTCCCACATTCTATCTTTCATAAACTTGAGGTCATCCAAAGCTCTGTTGCCATATCTTAACTCACACTATTCCCCCATCACCCCTGTGCTCGCTAACCCACATTGGGTCCTGGTTAAGCAACAACTTGATTTTAAAATTCTCATCCTTATTTTCAAATCACTCCACGGCCTCATCCCTCCCTATCACTGTAATCGCCTCCAGCCCCACAACCCTCCGGGATACCTGTGCTCCTCTAATTCTGGTCTCTCGAGCATCCTCGATTTTAAATCACTCCACCATCGGTGGCTATGCCTTCAGTTGCCTTGGCCCTAAGCTCTGGAATTCCCTCACTAAATGTCTCCGCCTCTCTACCTCACTTTCCTCCTTTAAGGTACACCTTAAAACCTCTTTGACCAAGCTTTTGGTTGTTTGACCCAATGTCTCTGTGTTCTATAATGCTCCTGTGAAATGCCTTGGAGTGTTTTATTGCATTGAAAGTGCTATATAAATATAAGTTGTTGATTAATTCCAAAAATAAATGGTTGAATATCCATATAGGAATGGGATTGCAAGTTAGCACAATAAGCATGGACCAAGGGATTCAAACACTCCACGTAGCACAATCGAACCTATTGTTTACTGCAGTAAACAAAGAAAGAAATGGCGCCTGTGGAATACAACTTAAAATGGAAAGATGTGGGGATGAATATTCCAGCATCTCACTTGATCGCTTCATGCAGTGAAAGGGGGAATTTAAAAATGAATTCAGAAGAGCTTTATCCTCAGATGATTAAGTAGGTGAGGTACAGTCCATTACAGGACTATCTACACATTGTCTGTGGAACAGCAGCCTGATGAATTCAAAGTCCTTTACTTGTTACATTTTTTTGGTTGATACAATCAGTTCAGGATAAGTAAGCTTTACAATGTAACAATTCCTGTCTAATGTAAAGTCAAGCTTGAAGTAAACGTTTATTATGATTCGATTTAAATATGAAAAGTATTGTTTGCATACGGTCATTATATAAAGCTCCTACATAGAACTGTGGAAGACCACTGTGTACTCTACATGGCCACATGGCCTGGTCTCAGCTGAGCAGGAAGTGCTGAATGGTTGGGGGAGGGGGTGGGGAGGGTGGAACTACCGGGTGCACACTCAAGCCAGTTACCTATACAGTAGCATTGGCAGAGTTTAGCAGCATGCCACCTCCTCACTTACTTGGCCAGGAAATGTGGGAGATCTAAAACAAAAAAAGGGTAGAGATTTAAAAAAGCAAAAAAGGAAAATAGTAACTGGAATTTTTTTTTATCGTTTATGGGATGTGGGCGTCGCTGGCTGGGCCAACATTTATTGCCCATCCAGAATTGCTCTTGAGAAAGTGGTGCCTTCTTGAAACACTGCAGTCCTTGGGGTGCAGGTACACCAACAGTGCTGTTAGGAAGGGAGTTCCAGAATTTTGACCCAGCGACAATGAAGGAACGATGATATAGATCCAAGTCAGCACGGTGTGTGGCTTGGAGGGGAACTCGCAGGTGGTAGTGTTTCCATGCATTTTCTGCCCTTGTCCTGCTAGGTGGCAGTGTTTGCGGCTTTGGAAAGTGCTGTCAAAGGAACCTTGGTGAGTTTCTATAGTGCATCTTTTAGATGATGCACACTGCTGCCACTGTGTGTCGGTGGTGGAGGGAGTGAATTTTGAAGATGGTGGATGGGGTGCCGATCAAGCAGGCTACTTTGTCCTGGATGGCGTCGAGCTTCTTGAGTGTTATTGGAGCACGTGAAGAGTATTCCATCACACTCTTGACTTGTAGATTGTGGACGGGCATTGGGGAGTCATGATAATAAAGCAATTATCACCTCAAAAGAGGCAGCTAAGATTATGAAAGAAAATAATCTCGAAAATAAAGTATAATGTTTGCGCTATATTTAAATTATGACAGTGACCCAGAATTATTACACAATGCATGCAGAATTATCAAAAAGACTTACCCTGCACTTTAATTGTAAACTGGCATGAAGCCTTGTTTCCAGCCCGGTCAAAAACAGTATACTGAATTTTATGTTGACCCTCAGGAAATTCTGAGCGAGGTGGGGGGCCTTTTAATACAATACTAAAACGTGAAAAAAAATCTGTGTTAATACTAAATTTAATTGTATTTTACCACAACATAGTCAAATTCAACTTAATTCAAATGAAAAGATGCAGCTGTATAAGTTTGTTCGGGTAATGCGTTCATTACCTCAAGGTTAGTAGTGAGCAAAACACTTAAAAAAAAATCATTGCTGTTGTCAATCTGGAATCTGCAGTACTGCACTGGGTAAGCTGCATTACTGGAATAGCAATCAAACTGCTATTTTGGGGATTCCTCTTGCATGTGGCCAGTGTAGCTCCTCTTAAAATCTGTAGCCTAATGTGGAACCATTATGTTGATGTTGGAATAAAAAGGTCATTCAAGACTTTTACCATGGCATATATTATTTTAAATTATGTCTTCAGTTTACATCTGCAGCTTGCCACCTCCACATTGTGGATGATGCGACGGGTCCTTTCTCAATGGCCACTGTATGTTACACAGTGCAATAATCACTAGGGTGTAGAGTTTACGGAATTGAATGCATTGAAATAGGAGATGCTAATCAGAAATGGTTATATGAATTATGGCTTCTAAAATTTTTGATTAATGCCTGGACCAAAATCACCACAACAGGTTATAAGATATCAGATAGTATATGAGGCTAATTGACTCCTTTCACTCTTTTTGTTTTGTCACGATCACACAATACGAACTTATGGAGTAAATCCAAAACGGACACTTTTCTGTAAAACAAAATGGAGTTCAGAGGTCAGGTTACCTTTTCTTTCTTGCCAATACACATGGAACTGCAAGAACCCTGAGCTCATTTTCATGTCTGGACAAGGCTTGGCAAATTCATGAAAATGCAAATGACTTTCCTGTGGTTAATGGCTACATTCCTCAAACTAATTTTAAAAAAAAGTTCACAATACTGTCGCAGACATTTTGACTCCAAACCTGAAATCCAGAGAATGGGTGTGAAAATCTCTATTTTTATCAATATGGGATATGGATGGCTGATACCAGGACTCCATTGTTTGACAATAACTAAAACTATGGCTGGAATTTTACCTGCTCAAATCGGGCATCCTCCGAGGTGGCCAAACCCGAAAATGGCGGGCGATGTCAGGTCGGGTCCCCGACGTCATCAGGGACTTATTCTTTGTAGGAGAGGGGGGTTGTGAGTGCCTGTCCTTACAGCAGACAGCAAATAGCTATCCTCATTGCATCTTTGGGACAATGCTGCCATGAGCATTGTCCACTCTGGAGGAGGGTCCTCTAGCGAGGAACAGGAGGACAAGTGGCCAGGGAAATCAACGACCTGCTGGCCAACTGCAGCCTGGTAATGGGGGAGGGGCAGAAGGTCACAGAGTGCACCGGGAGCAACCACTTGTAAGGAGACGAGTAGGCACTATTCAGCCACCCCACCCCCCACCACCACAAAGTGCCTGCAAGGACGGATACTTGGTGACAGGGAGTTACCTGAAGATGTGGCTGATGACATCTGTGAGGAACCCACAGAATGAAGCAAAGGAACAGTAAATGCGAGCCATGCGACCACCAGAATCACCATTGAGCAGACTGTAGGTCTTCTGAAGATGAGACTTAGGTGCTTGGATTGCTCAGGTGGTGCCCTTCAGAATTTGTCAATAAGGGTATCTCACTTTGCTGCTGTCTGCTACACCTTACATAACCTGGCGCTGCAGAGGGGGGAGGCCCTGAATGAGGACATTCTTCAGCACGAGGAGGGTACAGCCACCTGAACGTTGGGTGGGGGGGGGGGGGGGGGGGGGGGAGAGGGAGTTGAAGGTTTGCAGGAGTTGAGCGCAACGGAGGCTCAGGAGGCTTTGATACTCAGGTGTTTCTCCTGATTGGAGGCTCATGACCCAAAACTAACATGTCAATCTGAATTCAGGCATTCATATCAGCTGGAAACGCTAAAGCACTCACTTGCTGGTGCTAATCTCAGCTGCAATAGCCCACCTTTCCATCTAACACACCAGGGCCCAATGTGGCACCTTGCCCAAGTCTCCATCTCATGCAGATGAGAAAGATCGCCTCATACATCATCATTGACTTAAGACAGATAAAAAAGACAAGGAAGAAATGTAATAAGTTTTGTGTGAAGTCAAACAACAAATAAATAATTCTAAATCGCACCAGTGACCCTTAGTCAGTTAATGTGATTTCTTGAAATATTTGCGAGTGCTCACGCATGTTAATGACCCCTTGCCGCTAGCCACGGCAGAGGCAAGTGGCTGCACAGATGCGCCGTGGCTTGGGATGACCTTGGCAGGTGTCCTCTGACTGCCCGAGGCCGTGAGGGCCCCGGCATGTTGAGGTGAACCTGAGCAGTCTCAGTCACTCTGGGATTCTGAGGTGTTGATGTCACTGGCAGAGAGAACAAGGAGCCGCTGTACGCATCAGGAGTGCCCTGAGAGGAGCCCCCAGATGCATGCAGCTGCTGATCTTATGCCCTCACGTGGCTCAATTGGGCCTCCCTGCTGACCTCAGAGGGCCAAGCAGCTGTTGGATGTTGCAGGAGCCTCGTCGATATCTCGCTGAGGCACTGCTGCATAGAGCTCACTGTCTCTGTGAGGGTTTGCAGGTCTCTGTGCATCTCCGGCAGGCTTTGAATGGCCTGCTGGATCAGGCCCTCCACTGCAACTGCCAATCTGTCAATGGCGGAAGTCAGTTGCACAGATAGCAGGGTCTGTGCAGTACTCAGGGCCTAGACGGAGATCTCCAAAGTCTGAGCCAGATCACGCATCGTCTCTGGTAACTACGTTAGATCTCCACACACCTCACGCTGCACCTGCAGTATCTCCCGCCTGCCCTCAGAGGCTTATCATCAGCACGGGGATCAGCACTGGCCTGTCGTCCCACAGTCCTCTGAGTATCAGAGGCATCAACCTACACTGCCTCTGGCAGTTGGTCTGACACTTGTGCAGTGCTAGCACCAGGTTGTGAGCACGAATCCGAAGATGCTAACAGCCCAACTGAGGTGACTGTATCTGAGCTGGTGCATGGTGCAGGGAAAGGATGTGACGCTGCACCCTCTGAGGTCCCCTCCTCCTCAGAGTTGGACGGATGTGCCCCCGAGACGCTGCCTGGCCACTGTTGCACTTCACCTGTAGGGGAAAACAAAATGATCAGGTGCGAGCAATACTCCAGACTGAAGGACATATAGACTGCAGCGTGGCCACATGCGAGAGATTTTGAACTCGTGAGCAACCTTCATTTCTTGAGCCACCATTCACCGGCACCCCCCCCCACATCCCCGCAAACTGTGCCCACACTTTGCGGAACTCATTCTCCTGGCTAGGTGCTCCGGCCTCACCATCGGCAACAGAGCGTCCTCCATCTTCAATGCATCCTCTTCCACACTCGTGAGAATTGCGATATTGGTGACCGCCACTGGTCTGGGCCCCCTTCTCCTGTGGAAATACATGGCAATCAGTTCAGTTCCTTGACTTGAAGGAGCACCCACTCATCCCTTGTGCTGCGTGCTGCCTCTGGGACCGTTGCCATTGAAGTGCATTGTTGGGACACTTTTGGATCATTGTGCATCTCAGATGTGCCCAGCATATGGCCCATGACAGGGCTGCAGCCATTCACTCCAGATGGATGGCTTCAACTTTGACACAACAACACCTGGTAACCCTCCCGTATAAGTTCAAAGCAACGATGACGGAGACATGCCCCTTACCCTGGAAGAATGCAGAAGGTTGTTGACCCGCTTGTGGCACTGGGGCCATCCCCTCCATTATTGCAAGGGGATTAGAGTACAAGAATAAGGTAGTGTTGCTACAATTGCATAGGGCCCTGGTGAGACCACACCTAGAGCAATGCGCACAGCCTTGTTCTCCAAATCTAGGGCAGGAAGTACAGCGATGGTTCACTAGATGGGTCAGACTTCCCACCGAGATGCTGCACTCTGCAACTGATCTGACAAGGCCAGAGCTGCTTGAGGTTATCCAATAATTTATAATAAGATCATAAGGCTGCTAACCTCCTCTGCAACCTCCAACCATGTCTTCTTGGTGACCTGAGGGACCTCCAACTTCTGTCTGCTGGGAAGATGACCTCCTGCCTTGCCTCAGACGCCTGGAGGAGGTTATGCAGAGAGTCTTCGGAAAACCTTGGGGCCATGTGGTTGCCTCTCTGACATTGCCACAAGCAGGTTCTGGTCCTCCAAGCTCTCTTGAATGGGTTGCCCCTTTAATTGCAATGACACTCCTTTCCCCCTCATCCAGGTATATGCCGTGTGTTCAGCTCTAGCTCCTTCCACCATCCTCCATGATGAAAGCAGCCCTCTCAGAACCACTGAAAGTGTTGAAAGCCCTTTTAAATGGCTTTCAGCACCACCGTCTGACTCTAGCCCTACCCCAGCTGACACTCACCTTCCCACCCGCGTAAGCCTTCAAGCAGTAATCTGCTGCCAAGACGCTAATTGGTCAGTTAGCGCTCCATTGGGGCAGCAGCTGGGAGTGAAGCGGGAGCAAATTCGGCACCCGCTTGTGTCTCCCGGACTGCGGGCCCACTGAGACAAGTAAAATTCCAGCCTATTTATGAGGACAATGGAAAGAGATGCTGAAGTCACATGACAAACTTGGGGCTGGATTTTAAGCGCCCACCGCTGGGAGTGGCAGAAGGCGACAAAAATGGCAGCCCGCATGTGCGGGCCATGCGCCATGATCGCCTGCGTGGTGGCTCATTTAAATACCCTGGTCGGCCTGCCCCCCCCGAATCATGTGGAGGGGGTGGGCTCTCTAACACCGGGCAATGGCGTCAGCCGCCAATGCGCAGGCGCTGGCACCATTTCTAAAGGGCAGCCAGCCCTAGAACATGAAAAGTTACAGCACAGAAAGAGCCCATTCAGCCCGTTGCATCTGCTTCGACTGAAAAAAAACTATCCGTCCATTCTAATCCCACCTTCCAGCACCTGGTCTGTAGCCTTACAGCACTTCAGGTGCAGGTCCAGGTAATGCCCTGCCAGCTAATTGAGATTTTTTAAAGGGACCCACCACTGTTCAAATCAAAATTCCATTGCCCATCTCCCACCACCCAATAATAAAATTATCTGCCCTTCCCCCTGCAAAACACTTACCTTTGAAATATGACCTTCCCCCACCCCCCACAGCCCCCAATCTGAAGTTCACAGGTCACCCCTTCCCACCATCTCCTACACTATGACGAAAGTTTGACCCTGCCCCCCCTGCACTAAAAATCTCACTTGCTCCCTCTTCCCTACCACTGTAAGGCCTGCTTTCTCCAGATGGGAAACTGAAGATATGGGAGTGCCAGCCGCCACTCTGAAGATCGCAGCCCGATTGGTAGATCACAAGTAAGTTCATTTAAATACATTTAATTAATTAACATATTTAAATCTGGGTCCAGTTCCCCAGCAGCAGGGTAGCTGCCACAGAGACTCGCCGGCGCCGGGTAGATTGGGCCCGGCCCCCTGATGTTGTGCAGCTGCCGGAATGATCTTCCAGCTCCCCCCACAACCCCACCCCCGCCTTGGAGCCAGACGTTGGGAGCCCTGTAAAATCCCAGCCTAGGTTTCTGATAAGAGTTTTAATAAGGTATATTCTGGGCAGACAGAGAGTGGAGAAACGTCTATGCCATCATAAAGAACTCTGCCTAACACCACCAGCTTTAAGGTGAACAAAATGGAACTGGCCTTGAACTCATCCACCGGGAGGAATCGTACCAGAGCGTTGCCATTGAACCTTGACTGAAATGTAACAAGAGAAATCTGCTACTGTGAACAAAACAGCAAATCTGTCCTCCTAAACCTTCAGAGCTTTTTTTAAACATACAAAAAAAGGATTACAGGCCTGAATCGTTTCAAGTCTTCACCCTGGAAAAAAGCAAGTGTAACAGAGACCTCTTAAAATGATAAGACATAAATGCACGCTACTTTTATCATAATCTCTTCTTGAGTGTGTGTGCATCTGTCTGAATGTGAGAGTGGGTGTAATTGTGTACACATTCGGGTTTTGAACAATAAACATTTATCTTTCTTTTAAAATTTACAAGAAAACCTGTCATTTGTCTGTTCCTGACATTTAAAGCACTCAGGGGTTAAAACACATTTTGTTTTTAAACACACGGTCTTCGGTCAGTCGAGATCATCTCTCGCCTATCATCTCTCACCTGTCCATAAAAGTTTCTTGTTCCCTCGCTCCGCCACACCCCACACCTAACCCAACTCCCTATCACCCCCACATTACAACTTGGTTGAGAAGACAGAGAGATAAACTTTTTTCCAGCCCATGGCCAATACAATGATATAAAATGTTCAATAGTGGCTGGGGTGATGCATCTGCTGATGATCCTCCCTCTCTGCTGGATGTAGATCAGCGCCTCTTTTTAAGGAATGTTCTTGCAGCACCAATAATGCCAAGACTTTAGTTTATTTTATTAACCTAGTGCTGCACACGAAGGACATCATTTCAGAATTTTCCGTGACTGAAATGTAAATTAAGTAGGAAAATATTCAAACTACAATAGAACTTCTCACGGGTTTTGGTGGTCCAGCTCGATAGTTTCGGAAGCCTCCCAAGTGGCTCCCCGATGTCCGATCGTCATGGTTCTGGTGCTGTTGGATGCCCCTGGAGCCTGGCTACTGCCCATGGACACACTGAGATGTTTAATTTCAGCCTTTTGAAATTGTCAGAAAGCAGTTTTGCAGCTTTCTACTGTTTCTCATCCAGGCAGAGGTGCAGCCAGGGGGCACTTGTACACCCCACCCCATCTCATCGAGACCTTTCACCTGCCATTGTGGATCTCCATGTGGAGATCCGACTTTCCTTCCCAAAGTTATTGCCAGGAAACCGGAGGGTACCCAGGGCCGGGAAGTCGAAAGACTGAATCTGAATTTATCAGGATGAAAAGTTAGCAAAACAGCACTGTGAAATTTTGGTAATTAAGTTAATTTGTCACTTTGCATTGGTTATATTTTTTTAATATCATCCTCTATGATAATTTAAGAAAGAGACACACACTTACCCATTCAGTCCAGATTAAAATATGCTTTGTTTACAGCAGCAACTGAAAATGAATCCTTGGTAAAATGAATCCTTGATGGTTCCCAACTGAATAATGAATCCCCACATCTTCTAATCTGATACTGAAAAGGGCATCTGCCAATAATACACTATAAATTATTCATCAACCTTCAAAGATGACTAATTTTATAGACATAATTCTGCATCATAATGTACTGAAGATTTTAGATTGATCTATCCTTGTGCATGAATGGAGCCAACAACTCCAGGTAACTAGTTTTCGAACAAAAGATTTAATTAGAGACATCGTACAATGTTAAATGATTACTGGCTTTATGGTTCTCGCATGCTCATATTAAACCCAGTACTTATTTAAAGAAACAGTACAACCCAGGACACTAGCATGTTTGCAACTCAAACAAATCATATTTAATAAATGCATTATTTATTAAAACCCTCTCTTCCTGACAGTTAACCCTGGTCTAACATTATAACCTTCTGAAACACACTCTCTTCAGGTCATGTAAGGATCCTAAAGTTTAATGTATATACCACAATTGTTATACATTGGTATTGAAGGCCAAAAGTAAACCAAAGGTTTTTCATGTCATTGTTAATACCCAATTAGGTTTTACAGTTGTTTGTATCAAAGCATCTTTGGGCCACTGGTTTGTTTCCAGCTAAAGAAGATGTGTATGTGCAGTTTTCAGCATACTTTACAGAAAGCCATAGGGAGTGCACAAAATGAATTTAGCAAGATGATATTGGGACTATATCCACTGGAGTAAGGCAGCGAAAGGGCAATTTAAAATGACAAAAACTTTGATAAGGGTGAAAGACTATTTATTTGGAGAGTTAGTGACAAGAGGGCATCAATTTAAAATTGTAACTTAGTGAGGAAAGAGGTTAGAAGAGAGTTCTTTACACGGAGTGTTGGAGTATACAAACAGGGATATACGAATTAGGAGGAGTAGGCCACTTGGCCCATTGAGCCTGCTCCTCCATTCAATAAGTTCATGGCTGAACTGATTACTCCACATTTCCACCTACCCCCGATAACCTTTATACCAACATATGAATAAGGAGCAGGAGTAGGCCACTCAGCCCATCAGCCTACTCCTCCATTCAATGTTCATGGCTGAACTGAGATACATTGCCACAGGAAAGGGTTGAAGCAGAGACCACTGCAACCTTTAACAGAAAACTGGACAAATATACTATGGGTAAAAGCAGATCAATGCAATTAATTTAGAATTGCTCTAACAAAGAGCTGGCACAGCCACAATGGATCGAGTGGTCTCCTTTCTGTGCTACAAACATCTGTTTCTGTGGGAGACATCACCAGTGCAGTCGTTGGAATGGTCTCTATCATTATTTTTACCCACTATCAGCATCAAGGTTAATATAGCACACTTCAAATGTAAAATCAGTTCCTTGTACTCTGCTGAAAAATTTGTTTTAACCTCATCCTCAGAAAAATCAGCCTCAAGAACAATATTTCCAGTTTTCCCCAGATCGATTCTGTAGTCAATTTGGTGCCAAATTACAGTTTTATTTTATGAATTTACACCCACTAGGAATTCATTGCAGGCTAACCAAACTCATTTCATTAAGACCATTACAACAAATTTTCATTTTATCAACCTGGGCTAGATTAAGGGCCAGAGATGATTCTGACAAAGTTTAGATTTAGTTTAGAGATACAGCACTGAAACAGGCCCTTCGGCCCACCGAGTCTGTGCCGACCATCAACCACCCATTTACATACTAATCCTACACTAATTCCATATTCCTACCACATCCCCACCTGTCCTTATATTTCCCTACCACCTACCTATACTAGGGACAATTTATAATGGCCAATTTACCTATCAACCCGCAAGTCTTTGGCATGTGGGAGGAAACCGGAGCACCCGGAGGAAACCCACGCAGACACAGGGAGAACTTGCAAACTCCACACAGGCAGTACCCAGAATTGAACCCGGGTCACTGGAGCTGTGAGGCTGCGGTGCTAACCACTGCGCCACTGTGCCGCCCCTATCTAAAAGTGTTTAGATATGTCATGCCCACGAAAGGAGCAGTTATGAACTTAAGTGAACTTGAGCAATTATGATCTGTAAAAATGAACTGGTGAATTAAACTCCAAAAACAGACGCATTTTGCTGTAGACAAGATGGAGTAAGAGATCTGGTGACCCCTACCGTACTGCAAATATACAACATGATTGTTGGAGACTAAACCCATCACCACATCTGGAATAGTTTTGGGAAGGCACATTAAAATGCTAAACAGGCCATTCAATTGTCCACCAATTTTGACTGAGTCTTAAAAAAGGTAATCAATACTTCAGTGAACCAAGACAAGGAACACCAGGCTTGCAATGCTGTTAACAATTCCTCCTGGAAACCCAAGAAGGTTTCAAAGTAAACTCTTTTTACAACAATAATAAAAGCAAAATACTGCAGATGCTGGAAATCAGAAATAAATACAGAAAGTGCTGGAAATACTCAGCAGGTCTGGCAGCATCTTTTTTTTACAATAAATCGGACTTAAGTGCTCTAATCTCTATCGTTTCTTCCGTGTGCATGCATGTGTGTGCCTGAGTGAGTTGGTGAGATTGCAAACATTTTCGGATATTGTTTAATAAATAGTTATCTTTTTCTTAAACCTATAAGAAAATATGTTGTTTATCTCTATTTGACCTGGTACGACCAGGTGAGAAAGGTGTCTAGGGTTTTTTTTTTTACTGTCTTCACCTGGTCTTCTTGTAACAGGATTTAATTTTAAACAGTGTGTTTTGAGCTCCCCCTTGGTGAATCCCCCTTAGTGAATCCAATTATAAGGCAAAGAAATGAGCATCAATAGCCTTTCTTAGGTTTAACGGAGAAAAGTGAAATTTATTAAAACTCCAATTCGGTTAACGCCTACGGAGGCACGCCACGGCCCACGCTAGCATGCATACACGATACATATGTGCAAAGAGACAGAAAAGAGCAGATAAATAGAGAGGTTTGAGGCAATATCTCTCTTGGGGTTCTTGTATCTACAATGGGTCTTCAGTTCCATGAGAAAGAGATGGGAGCAGACAGGAGAGAGGTCTTTTCAGTCCAGGAGCAAAGAGCTTTCTGAGTTCAAATTCTCTGTGGCAAGTTCAAATTTAAAAAAAAAACAGCCAGTTAGACATCTGACTAAACTGGTCTGACCACGTCTGTTTGTGTATTCAGCCATCTTAGCAGTTACCTCCCAGAAATGTTGTGAAACATAGGGTCTAGTAAGGAGGAGGAACTGTATGAAATCAGTATTAGTAGGGAAATGGTGTTAGGGAAATTGACGGGATTGAAGGCTGATAAATCCCCATGTCCTGATAATCTACATCCCAGAGTACTTAAGGAAGTGGCCCTAGAAATAGTAGATGCATTGCTGGTCATTTTTCAAAATTCTATAGAGTCTGGAACAGTTCCAATGGATTGGAGGGTAGCTAACGTAACCTCACTATTTAAAAAAAGAATGTAGAGCGAAAACAGGGAATTATAGACCGGTTGACCTTACATCAGCAGTTTTATAATGTTAGAGTCCATTATAAAAGATGTAATAGCAGAGCACTTGGAAAACAATGCCAGGATCGGACAAAGTCAATATGGATTTACGAAAGGGAAATCATGCTTGACAAATCTACTGGAATATTTTTGAGGATGTATCTAGTAGAATAGATAAGGGAGAACCGGTGGATCTGGTGTATTTGGACTTTCAGAAGGCTTTCGATAAGGTCCCACATAATAGATTAGTGTGCAAAATTAAAACACATGGGATTGGTGGTAGTGTATTGCGATTGGGGGTAAGGTACTGACATGGATAGAGAACTGGTTGGCACACAGGAAACAAACAGGAGGAATAAACGGGCCTTTTCCCAAGTGGCAGGCAGTGACTAGTGGGGTACCACAGGGATCAGTGCTAAGACGCCAGCAATTCACAATAGATATTAATGATATAGATGAGTGAATTAAAAGTAATATATCCAAGTTTGCAGACGACACAGAACTGGGTGGGAGTGTGAGCTGTGAGGAGGATGCAGAGAAGCTCCAATGTGATTTGGACAAGTTGAGCAAGTGGGCAAATACATGGCAGATACAGTATAAAGTGGATAAATGTGAGGTTATCCACTTTGGTGGCAAAAACAGAAAGGCAGATTATCTGAACGGCGCTTGATTGGGAAAGCGGGAGGTGCAGTGAGACCTGGGTGTCCGTGTGCACCAGTTACTGAAAGTAAGCATGCAGGTGCAGCAGGCAGTTAAGAAGGCGAATAGTATGTTGGCCTTCATAATGAGAGGATTCGAGTGCAGGAGCAAGGATGTCTTGCTGCAATTATACAAGGCCTTGGTGAGACCACATCTGGAGTATTGTGTGCAGTTTTGGTCTCCTTATCTGAAGAAAGATGTTCTTGCTATGGAGGGAGTGCAGCGAAGGATCACCAGACTGATTCCTGGGATGGCAGGACTGACGTATGAAGAGAGATTGGGTCGATTAGCCTTGTATTTGTTAGAGTTTAGAAGAATGAGATGGGATCTCATAGAAACTTACAAAATTCTATCAGGAATGGACAGACTAGGTGCAACAAGGATGTTCCCGATGATGGGGGAGTCCACGACCAGGGGTCACAGTCTAAGGATAAGGGGGTAAGCCATTTAGGACTGAGACGAGGAAGGATTTCTTCACCCAAAGAGTGGTGAACCTGTGGAATTCTCTACCACAGAAAGCAGTTTGAGGTCAAATCATTAAACATATTCAAGAATGAGTTAGTTATAGATCTTGGGGCTAAAGGGAGCAAGGGATACGGGGAGAAAGCGGGAACAGGGTACTGAGTTTGGGTGATCAGCCATGACCGTATTGAATGGTGGTGCAGTCTTGAAGGGCCAAATGGCCTACTCCTGCTCCTATTTTTCTATGTTTCTACATTTAACCTGGAATGCTAGCCTCTCCACTTTCAATGTCTGGTAATCAAAAGTCCATTGCAGATTAAATTGGGGCAGGGAGTGGTCCCTTTGTCCTTTCCAAGTACTGTCTGTTAATATGCAAAAAAAAAAGGTCTTTCTGACAAGGGGCCTGGCAACTCCTTGTGATTGGCCCTCTTTTTTTCCCAACAGTAATTTTAAGTTTTAATGTTCATGTGGTGAAATAATGTGTGCCTTGTTCTTGGCAGGTGGGGGCCTGCATGACAGATCCTTAAAACACTCAAGGACGAAAACACGTTTTTAAAAATAAAATATCTGCGATCAGTTGAGAGGTGAAAATTGAAAGTCACCCACATCATTTTCCACCTGTCCATAACAGATACGATCATGCCTAGGATTATCAGTGTCATGACAATATCATTTTTGTGTTAATACAAAGCAGCAGCATGAGTTGACAGTCTGCTAGTTATCAGACTCCTGTGCACACTGAAGCCAAGTATTGCGGGAACCCTCCAGAAAGTAATTTCATCTGATGTGGGTAGCATGTCATTTTGAAATAACTCCACCTAAAGACTTAACCATACTTAACCAAAGAGCTGTCTAAGAATCTAATAAAACCTAATTGTAAATGCTTTTCAGCTTAGGAGAAAATCTATTCTACAAGGTGATTTTGTGAGGATGGGGTAAAAACACATTTTTAGTAGAGTACAAGGAACTGATTTTGCATTTGAAGCGTGTCATATAACTTTGATGCTGATAGTAGGTAAAAAGTTATAGGAATCATTCCACCAACTGCACTGGTGATCTCTTCTACAGAATCACCGATGTTTGCAGCACAGAAGGAGACTGCTTGATCCATTGTGGTTGTTCCAGCTCTTTTTCTCTCTTCTGACATCAAAATAAATTAACAGAGCATCAACCCTGTCCACCTCTGTACTCACCTTCATCCACAGGCGTCTAATGTCACTGGATAGAAAGTAATTGTGTTCTGCTGGCTGCCCAGCACCCTCGACAGCAGAGATGTTGAATCTTTTGGAACTAGCAGCCAGAACCCAAGTCAAAACCAAGACACAATTACCCAGAGTTGACGCCCAAAAGTTCAAACCTCTATACACAAAGATTCCAATATTGCATACTGTTACAATCAGGTGAGAAAGAGGTCTAGGGTTCCCTTTCAGCCCTCACCTGGTCTTACTGCAACAGGGTTTAATTTTTAAACACCCTGTGTTTTCAGCTCCCCCTTCGTGAATCCTTGTTCACTGCTTTCCAATTATAAGGCAAAGAAACCAGCACAAACAGGCTTTCTTAGGTTTAAAGAAGAAAAGTTGAAATTTATTAAACTCTAACTCGGTCGACACCTAGAGACACGACGCGCCCTCGCTAGCATGTATATGCGATACACACATGTAAATGGAGACAGAAAAGAAAAATAAAGCAGAAAGTTTTGAGGCAATATCTGAAGAGCTGTTACTGTAGAGCTTCAAGCTCACTGTAGAGTCCGTGATTGTAGGTAGTTCTTGCTTTTCGTTGGGGCCCAGTATTCTTCTTAAACCTTGGTGGCTGTAGGAGACTTTTCTCTCTTGGGGTTCATGTGTCTTCAGTGGATTCAGAGGCTTGTGAGAAAGAGATGGGAGCAGACAGGAGAGGGATCTTCTCAGTCCAGGAGCAAACAGACTTTCTGCCCAGCCAGTTTGACCATGTCAGTTTGTGTATTCGGCCATCTTAGCAGTCAACCTGGAATGCGAGCTCCCCCACTTTCAACGTCTGGTGATTAAAAGTCCATTGTGGGTTGAATGTGTCAGGGAATGGCTGCTTTGTCCTTTCAAATACCTTCTGTTAATGTGCAAATGTCTTTTCCAGCCACGGCTGATCTGTTTAACAAGTAACTGTTCACTCCAGTAACAGTTTAAAATCAATGGTCATGACAAAATTAACATGCCTCATTCTTGGCAGGTGGGGGCCTAGCATGACAATACACAAAAAATAAAGACTTCTCGTACACAGAAGTGGCACCACCAATGCACAAAAATTGCAACCAGCCCAATACACAAAAAAGCCAGACGCCAGTACACAAACTGCAGTACTGTCCATAAATCAAAATTCAGACCTCTCCATACGGTTACCATCAAGGTGGGAGGAGTGCACTGTCTTTTCTAGTCCCATTTCACCGCAGGTCACAACATATATTTTAAAAATGTTTACCCAGGAACCGATTCAGTCACTCATATACTCTACACTTTATTCCAGAATAAAATGTACCAACCAGCTTTCTTTAATAAACAAAATTATCAGTTTATCAAACAAGACATATCCAGTAATGAAGCAAAGCATTAACACACAATGAAATATGAAAGTTCCCTTTTTAAATTCCACCACCACACAAGAAATGGTACAGAAATTCTCTCTGCAGAGGTCTTTTACAAAAAAAGACAAAAAATAATACTTTGGCAAAATACTTGCTAATTCTTAGGGGAAAAAAAGCTACATAAGGAAGTCAGTTGTCCCTTTGGGTCTGGCATCTGGGTATATGGAAACGAGTAACTGGGATCTTTTCTAAAGCAGTTCTTTTCAGGTGGCATGAGATTTAATCTGGCAGATTTTTCCAGCTTCTCAGGAGAGATGCAGCACCAGGGATTTTAGCTCTCCCACACTGGATCTTTGCAGGTTTTCTTCAAAGAGGTAGAGCAAGAGGTGAGCTGGGTGGTTTCTTTTTCCTTGGCAGGCAAAACACCAACTGTCTTCAAAACAGTTCACACCTCAATTGAATTGAAAACAATATCTTCCCCAAACTCAAAGTCAACCTCCTGACCTCCATAAACTTTGACACGTGGCTTCTCTGTAAACATCTTCCCCAGGTCACCAAGGTTTCTGTCCTTTATTGAGCTTAAAGCACATGATTTCCAGCACAGGTTGTTTTCAAACAACATCTCAAGTGTCCTTTCAGTGAACTTGGTAAAAAAAAAAACAAATCCAGGGAATCTTTTCTGTTTTAACACAAGTCCTCAAAAAATAAAAATATTTTAAAAATGGAAGTACTTTCATAACAATACACACAGAGAGCAAGACTCCCCTGGCAGTAAAAGAGTCCCTCAAACACACAAAACCTGATCCCATATATAAAATGAGCAAAATCACCCATAGGCAAAAAAAGGAAACCGCTATACAAAAATTTTTAATCCCCATACACAGAAAATTCAAGCCGTTTGCACCCCCCCCCACCCCCACTTTCTTATCCCATTACTCCAATCTTTCTCCCCTCAATCCTTCCTCACCCCTGAAGCTTGAAAAGTGGCAAGTAATAGTGGTTAAACTGGGAAGCTTCAGCCTCAGCTCTTTAAACTTCATGCATTATAGTACCAACTGTTGCCCAAAAGTTGATCCTTGCTCGTTCTAAATCGACAGTAACCCTCTCGACTCCTCCAGGGCAGGGAAGCATTAAAACACTCATTCCCAGCTTTGTCCACCTTAAGTACACAAAGCCAATTTAAGCTGCCATTTGTTTTAATTGCCAATGAAAATAACTGCAGTTGAAATCAACACTATGCATTTGATAGAAGAAGCAGGAGCCAGATGAAAGCAGCTCAGTGGCTAGGTTTAGGCCATAGGCCACGTGTTGGGCACTCCACTCTGCAGGTACTTGTCCTTGCCGCATTATGACATTCTTAAATGCAGACTTCCAGTTCTGAAACCTCATTCAGTGTTATATTCGAGGAGCATAAATGAGACAGCTTCTGCAATTAGTGCAAATTTAATTAGTAAAAGATTTGCATTAAATAAGTTTCTTTGATCAGGCATGTATATTTGAATACATTGCAATTCCTGAAAGTCTTTAGAAAAGCAGGTTTCGGGGACTATCTCCCACAGAATGAGTTCATCTACCCGAATAGGGCAGAACAAAACATTGGCAGAGCCTACAGCATTCGTTGCACACTCCTGCCTCAATTATTCCTGCAACTATTTGCACTTTGAAATTTCCTGCTGCTTTCATCACAAAAACAAAATAAAATAATGAAAACACACGACTGCGAAGGTATAAGCAAGTGACATTCAGAGTGCTTAAAAGGAAAGCAGGAGATGGTTAAAGTGGTTGAACTCATATTAGCATGAGATAGTTTTTTTTTTATTATGCTTCCTAAGAGACACAGGGAACTGGGGAATGTAGGTCTGAAATGTAAACAGGAAAAACTTTAACATAAGTCCTCAAAAAATATTTAAAAATGGAAGCACTTTCATAACAATACACACAAAGAGCAAGACTCCCCGGCAGAAAAAGAGAGTCCCTCAAACACACAAAACCTGATCCCATATACAAAATGAGCAAAATCACCCATAGGCAAAACCAGCAGCCTCAAAGAAAGATAAAAATGAAAGCCAGAACAAAGGACTCAGACTCTTATTAATCCTGGCTTCTATTCTACCACCCACCCATCCACATCCTGTGCAACCCCTAATCTTGTCTACCCTTCTGCCACTTCAATGAATTAAATTTTTCCAACCTCATTGTTTCCTTTTCACCTTCACCATTCACATACAATTTTTCTACATTTCTACCCCTCAGTAGTGAGCCTTTGCTTCTTCCGCAAACAATGGACCAATTATTTTCCAGAATCTTCCTGCCTACCTGAACTTGTTCTCACCGTGGAAAACTCTTAACTCTGTTCACTTCCTACAGATAAAAAAGGTGTTGCTATGAGAACTAACATGTGTTCTAGCAATCCATGCCTTTTCATAGAATAGGTTGAACACTCTTTGTTCTAGTTTTACTTCAGCCTCCTCTAGCCTTTTTAGCAGCTACTTCCTGCTATTGTCCTGATCAATAGATTCAGGAACTATGCCTCAAATTTCCACTCATTCCATCCTTTATGTAGACCATCTCTGGCTCTTCCTTTCTTTCATCTTTCCTCATGGAACTCACTCTCCATCTCTGGGAATGGACTCTCAAATCTACCTAGATTATATTTCTTCCCATCTCCTCTTTGGGGAACTCCAACGTATCTCCTCTGATGATGGATTCTTCCACACTAGATTTTCTGAAATGTTCTCCTTTTTCCTCAACCAAGGATTCACCTCCTCTGTGGTAGACAGGACTCTCAACTGCATCTGTCACATTTTTCTATTTTCATTTCTTCCCTCTTGCTTCAAACTGTGATAGTGACTACTTGTATTCACCTTGCAACACATCAGCCTCTACATTTTCCAGATCATTTTCTGAGACATCTAACATAATCCCGCCAAACATATCTTCCCCTCCTCTCCCCTCCCTGATTCCCAAAGGGACCATTCCTTCTGTGTCATCCCAGTTCACTCTTCATCCAGCCACAAATACTCCTTTCAAGAAACAACAATTACATGCACTTGCTCTAACCTAGTATATTTTATCTGCTGCTGTCCTCTACTCTGGGGAGACCAAATGCAGATTAGATGACCCCTTCCAACATCTCTATTCTGTCTACTACTGCAAAGCTGAACTCCCCTGTTGTTGGTGATCCTGCTCCCACTCTGGCCTCTCCATCTTTGGTCTTATGCCTTGTTCCAATGAAGCTAATTTCAAGCTCAAGGAGTAGCATCTTATCATTCTATTATTTACTTTACAGCACTCTGGCCTCATTATTGGCTTTAATAACTTTATACCTTAACAATAGCTCCTATTTTCTTTATAGCAGGAGATGCTAGCCATGTGGGTAGTGTGCTTCAGCACGTTGGGGTTAGCAGTGGAGGTGGGGTGGGATGGTGCTGCAGGGGGTTGGAAGGTTGGGTGTCCAGCACTTGAGAGTGAAGCCACCATCAGAACATTGCGCTGGCAGGCCAGTCTGCGTCCTTTTCGCGGCATACTTCTTGTTCTCCAGAAGCTGTCAGAACCTGTTCCACTTTGCCAGTATTTCTAGGTTCTAAAACACTATCTCAGCTATTCACACTTTGTCTTTTCAATGTCTTTTATGATTTTTTCATGTTAATTTCAAATGGCTGAAATGATACTATGAAGCCGTTCGACAGGATGATGTAGAAAACTGTTTGGTGGATGAATCCAAAACAAAGAGTCATAAATATATGAGATAGCCACTAATAGATCAAACAAAGAATTTAGGAGGAAGTACTTTACACAGAAAGTGGCGAGTGCAGTTTTTCTAGCATTCTTTGTCCAGGAGTGACTAAAACATTCAGGAAATAATTGACTAGGGCATTCAATCAATTTTGGTCCATGCATTAAAATTTTAATTTGTGGAGTTGAGCATTCTGGTCATCAAATAATTTTTTGTACTGCAGCGGTTCAAGGCGGCGGCTCACCCATCACCTTCTCAAGGGCAATTGGGGATGGGCAATAAATGCTGGCTTTGTTAGTGATGCTCACATCCCATTAAAAAAATTTAAAAAAATTCTTTCTTGATCCACACAGACCTTCATACATAATCATATAATCATAAGGGTACTTGCTGCTACATGAAGTGGTTGAAGCAGATAGTATGATGCATTAAAGGGGAGGCTTAAAGGATACATGGCAGAGAAAGGAATAGTGCGATACATGGGCAGGGTGGCAGGAGACAATTAGAGTGGGAGGAAATTCATGTGAAGCATAAACAGCAGCACAGATCTATTGAGCTGTGTGGCCTGTATCTGTGCTATTAATTCAATATTATTTAACCATCTCCTGTTTTCCTTCACATGTTGCAAATACCTGTGTCATCTTTCCTTTACCTTTCTTTTGTTCTGTTCTTTTTTTTTTAAATGAAGTTCATTTTTTTTTTCCAGTTCTGATAAAGGGTTTCCATCATTTTGTTATTTTGTTTCTGGTATTTAAATAGCTAGCAACAATAGAGCCGTTTTGTGGATTCTGATACTAAACAGTTTTGTAAAACTTACTGAACTGTAAAATGAAACTTTAAGTTAGGTAACGGAAAGTGATTCATTAATAGGGTGGCAAAACACAAGATGCAGCAAAAACAAGAGGAAAAGAATGATTATGTATGAAGGTCTGTGTGGGATCAAAAAATAAATGTTTTTTTTTATTTTTTCATGGGATGTGAGCATCGCCAGCAAAGCCAGCAGTTATTACCCATCCCCAATTGCCCTTGAGAAGGTGGTGGGTGAGCCGCCTTCTTGAACCACCACAGCACAAAAAGTTATTTGATGATGAGAATTGCTCAACTCCACAAATTTAAATTTAACAGCTGGACCAAAATTGACTGAATGCCCTAGTCAATTACTTCCTGAATGTTTTACTCACTCCTGGAAAAACTGCAGTTTCAATCTCATCATATTGTAGAAAAGACTACACTAGAGATAGTATTATACATTATGCACAGCATCATACGGCATCTATTAAGTATGTGTTTTGGCCTGTCGGAAGACCTTACACAAATCAACAATTCTCGGAAGACCACCATTATTAACAACGAGCTCAGTAGACTCAAGGTGGACATTGCAGCACTTCAGGAGACACGCCCCCCACCTGCGAGCGGATCTCTGAGAGAGCAAGACTACACCTTCTTCTGGCAGGGTAGGGATCCTGAAGAACCAAGACAGCATGGAGTGGGCTTCGCCATCAGAAACTCTTTTCTCAGCATGGTAGAGCCACCTTCAAATGGCTCGGAACGCATACTGTCCATCCGACTGCTCACCGCCTCTGGTCCAGTACACCTACTCAGCATCTATGCTCCAACACTCTGCTCCCCAACTGAAGTTAAAGACCAGTTCTACGAAGAACTCCAGAATATCATTAGTTGCATTCCCAATACCGAACATTTGTTCCTGCCAGGGGACTTTAATGCCAGGGTTTGGGCCGACCATGACTCATGGCCCTCCTGCCTTGGGCGCTATGGCACTGGAAGGATGAATGAGAACAGACAGAGACTGCTTGAGTTGTGCACCTATCACAACCTCTGCATCACCAACTCGTTCTTTCATACAAAACCCTGTCACCAGATTTCCTGGAGGCACCCAAGATCACGTCGTTGGCACCAGCTGGACCTCATCGTCACAAAGTGAGCCTCTTTAAACAGCGTTCAAATCACACGCAGCTTCCACAGTGCGGACTGCGACACTGACCACTCTCTGGTGTGCAGCAAGGTTAGACTCAAACCAAAGAAGCTGCATCACTCCAAGCAGAAGGGCCGCCTGCACATCAACACTAGTAGAATTTCTCATCCACAGCTGTTACATAAGTTTCTAAATTCACTTGAAAAAGCCCTTCAAAACACTCCCACAGGGGATGCAGAGACCAAGTGGGCCCACATCAGAGGCGCCATCTATGACTCAGCAATGACCACCTATGGCAAACATGTGAAGCGGAATGCAGACTAGTTTCAATCTCACTTTGAAGAGCTGGAACCTGTCATAGCCGCTAAGCGCATGGCACTATTGAACTACAAGAAAGACCCCAGCAAGTTAACATCCGCAGCACTTGAAGTAGCCAGAAGCGCTGCACAAAGAACAGCCAGGTACTGTGCAAATGACTACTGGCAACACCTATGCAGTCGTATTCAGCTGGCCTCCGACACCGGAAACATCAGAGGAATGTATGATGGCATTAAGGGAGCTTTTGGGCCAACCATCAGGAAGATCGCACCCCCCCCTCCCCAAGTCTAAATCAGGGGACACGATCACTGACTAATGCAAGCAAATGGACCACTGGGTTGAGCACTACCTGGAACTGTACTCCAGGGAAAATGTTGTCACTGAGACCGCCCTCAATGCAGCCCAGTCTCTGCTAGTCATGGATGAGCTGGACGTACAGCCAACAAAATCGGAATTCAATGATGCCACTAATTCTCTTGCCAGCGGAAAAGCCCCTGGGAAGGAAGGCACTACCCCTGAAATAATCAAGAGTGCTAAGCCTGCTATACTTTCAGCACTCCATGAACTGCTTTGCCTGTGCTGGGATGAGGGAGCAATACCACAGGACATGCGCGATGCCAATATCATTACCCTCTATTAGAAAAAGGGTGACCACGGTGACTGCAACAACTACCATGGAATCTCCCTGCTCAACATAGTGGGGAAAGTCTTCACTCGAGTCGTTTTAAACAGGATCCAGAAGCTGGCTGAGCGTGTCTACCCTGAGGCACAGCGTGGCTTTCGAGCAGACAAATCCGCCATTGACATGCTGTTCTCCCTTCACCAGCTACAGGAGAAATGCTGCAAACAACAGATGCCCTTCTACGTTGCTTTCATTGATCTCACCAAAGCCTTTAACCTCGTCCGCAGACGTCGTCTCTTCAGACTACTAGCAAAGATCGGATGTCCACCAAAGCTACTAAGTATCATCACCTCATTCCATGACAATATGAAAGGCACAATTCAGCATAGAGGCACCAAATCAGACCCCTATCCTATCCTGAGTGGTGTGAAACAAGGCTGTGTTCTCGCACCTACACTGTTTGGGATCTTCTTCTCACTGCTGCTCTCACATGCGTTCAAGTCTTCAGAAGGAATTTTCCTCCACACAAGATCAGATGGCAGGTTGTTCAACCTTGCCCGTCTAAGAGCGAAGACCAAAGTACAGAAAGCCCTCATCAGGGAACTTCTCTTTGTTGACGATGCTGCATTAACATCTCACACTGAAGAGTGTCTGCAGAGACTCATCGACAGGATTGCGGCTGCCTGCAACGAATTTGGCCTAACCATCAGCCTCAAGAAAACGAACATCATGGGACAGGACGTCAGAAATGCTCCATCCATCAAGATCAGCGACCATGCTCTGGAAGTGGTTCAAGAGTTCACCTCAACTATCACCAGTAACCTGTCTCTCGATGCAGAAATCAACAAGCGCATGGGAAAGGCGTCCGCTGCTATGTCCAGACTGGCCAAGAGAGTGTGGGAAAATGGCGCACTGACACGGAACACAGAAGTCCGAGTGTATCAAGCCTGTGTCCTCAGTACCTTGCTCTATGGCAGTGAGGCCTGGACAACGTATGTCAGCCAAGACGTCTCAATTCATTCCATCTGTGTTGCCTCCGGAGAATCCTTGGCATCAGGTGGCAGGACCATATCTCCAATGCAGAAGTCCTCGAGGCAGCCAACATTCCCAGCATTTTCACCTTGCTGAACCAGCGGTGCTTGAGATGGCTTGGCCACGTGAGCTGCATGGATGATGACAGGATCCTCAAGGATGCTTTGTACAGCGAGCTCGCCACTGGTACCAGACCCACCGGCCGTCCATGTCTCCGCTTTAAAGACATCTGCAAACGCGATATGAAGTCCTGTGACATTGATCACAAGTCGTGGGAGTCAGTTGCCAGTGATCGCCAGAGCTGGCGGACAGTCATAAAGGCGGGGCTAAAGAGTAACAAGTCGAAGAAACGTAGCAGTTGGCAGGAAAAAAGACAGAAGCGCAAGGGAAGAGCCAACTGTGTAACAGCCCGGACAACCAATTTTATCTGCAGCACCTGTGGAAGAGTCTGTCACTCTAGAATTGGCCTTTATAGCCACTCCAGGCGCCGCTTCACAAACCACTGACCACCTCCAGGCGCTTACCCATTGTTTCTCGAGACAAGGAGGCCAAAGAAGAAGAAGATACAACATCTATTAAGTACAATATTTACCAGAAACAGTCAACATACCCCAACTGCTTTTAGATGCTGAGTATGAACTTTTATCATCTAAAAGGGTGACTGTTTATTTCCATAATTTAAAAGCATATAATGCAAACTACATGAAGAATTACTTTTAAAAAAATCAATTTTTAAGGTGCTAACATAAATATCAACCTTACTTTACTCTAAAATTTTAAGGTTAACCAGACAATGGGTTCTGAGTTGGTGCTTCTGCATACCATACCCATCACCTCATAAATAGCAATTACTTTGTCAAAATGCCATCTGCTGTGTCTTTTCCTTCAGGAGTATCCCAGTTCACCCGGACTGTCAGCTTCTCAGGTTCAGCTGTCTTCTCCTTGAAGCTGGGACACTTTATTTTTGGTGGGTCTAAATCTATAAAACAAAGGTAGAGAGTCTTTAAAGGGTTTAGTAATATCACTTATTCTCCACCTGAAGATATGAAAGCGCATGCCACAACAATATTAAACTATCACAACTCAGACTTTTAATATTGATAGTTACATTTCAAGTCATGTTGAAAACAGTTTCTTTGAAAGATTTGAAATAATTAAAGTAGAAAAAGGCTGAACTTATATTTTGGGAAAGCGTAAATTGTTTCAATGATATATGCATTTCAGCGGGTAGGGAAGGTGAGGTTTTCATGGTACTGGAACAATTTAGAATAATTTAAGGTATTACGATAATAATGGATGAAATGGTTCATGATCTACAGTACTTGCAAAAGAAAGGATTCTGATGTGCAAATACACCCACTAACACTGATGTCACTAATTCCAATGGGAGGTAAGCAAGAGTTCAGCTAAAGATATGTCTGTCTCATTCACCAGTTTTTAACGACAGCTTCAGAAGGAACACTATGCTCAAGAATTTTTACCCTCCTGGACAGAAGTTCCTCTGTGGACCCAGCAGTACGTTAGGGGCTTTGAAGGCTGATCTAGCTGTTAGGTGCACAGCGTACGGTGCATTGAGCCACACGGGACAAGAAAGTCCCAAGTTCAATCTTTTTTTTTTTGAACACTGAACTTTTTTTTATTCTTCCATGGGATGTGGGCATCGCTGGCAAGGCCAGCATTTGTTGCCCATCCCTAATTGCCTTGAACTGAGTGGCTTGCTAGACCATTTCAGAGAAGAGTTAAAAGTCAACCACATTACTGTGGGTCTGGAGTCACATGTAGGCCAGACCAAGTAAGGACAGCTGATTTCCTTCCCTAAAGGACATTAGTGAATCAGATGGGTTTTTAACCACAGTGAATGGTAGTTTCATTACCAATGAATTTAAATTCCACCAGCTGCCATGGTGGGATTTGAACCTCTGTCCCCAGGGCATCAGACAGGGTCTCTAGATGGATAGTCCAGGGACATTACCACTACCCCACCGTATCTCCCTTGAATTTACAGCACAAAAACTGGACATTTGGCCCAACTGGTCCATACTATTGTTTACACTCAACACAAGCCTCTTCCTCCCTCCATAATTACTTCTTCCCACCTGCCCCTATTCCCTTCAAGTATTTCATTAATCCTCCCCTCACACTTATCTATATTGAAATTCATTTGCCAATTACATTTCCATTCTGCAAGTTTATTATCCTCTGTATTAACTACACCATCCCAATTTGGTGTCATCCACACCTCCAAGAGGTGAACTTGAATATTATCCCCTTTAATTTCATACATTTTTCCACTAGGAAGCAAAAACAAGGCACCTAGCATTTTTGAAGCAATTTGTTTCCAGTCATTTGGAAATTGTGGGCAAGAATTTAACCAATGATAATGCCATTGAAATCCTTAGAGCTAAGGAAATACAAATTATAATTTAAATGGCATAGCAAAACTCTACACACATTGGCAAGAACATGACTGCAACTGTGTTGCCTGAAGGTTTCCAATCTGCATCAGATTTGCCTCAATTTTCTTTTGAGCCCACACATGAATTTGTGAAGATCCACAGGGTGTTCATGGATCCAACTTACTCAAGACAATTAAGGTCAATTTAACAATTTTCATCAGAGGTATAAACTAAACCACCTTTAGTGTTCAGTCCAAAAGAGTAATTGCACAATCAGTCTAAGTAGCTTGATGTCAACATTGATTCATCACCTCATCTAAACTGATGCAACAGCCTGACCTAGTCTTTGTCCAATATGCATCACTAATGTTGCTGCATTAGGTGGTAGGTGGTAATCTAGATTTGTCAATAGCTTTTGAGCAGAGTACCTCAGTCAGCTTGAGCACTTACCACAAATATCTATCAGTTCACTAACATCATTAGCCACACATCATCAGTGGAGTGGTAGTACAGCAACAATTGTGCATAAACACACCGTATTTAATAATAAATTGGCACCAGGCATTGAGTGGCCTAACCAGGAGTCCTTAAAAGGGGCAGGTGCAGGCCACTCTGGAAAAGGTAAGATTTTGTTTTGTCTGGGATTTTTGTGGAGCCTGGAGGAGCATCATGATCCTTCTAGTCCCAGACAAAGCTTACAGTCTGCTGCCAGTCCATTCATGCCTTCCCCCAGGATAAAATGTCTGGCTCAGTTTGGCATCAGAGCCTGGAGAACTTCCACTTCTGTTACAGCCCACTCAAAAGTCTGCCGGAATCCAATGCCCTGCCCCCTGTGATCGGCCAGCTGCTTGAGAATACTGGACCAGCACTCACAGGTGACTCCTTCTTTGGCCTCCTTGTCCCGGGAGACAATGGGTAAGCGCCTGAAGGTGGTCAGTGGTTTGTGGCTATAAAGGCCAATTCTAGAGTGACAGACTCTTCCACAGGTGCTGCAGAAAAATTTGTTTGTCGGGGCTGTTACACAGCTGGCTCTCCCCTTGCGCTTCTGTCTTTTTTCCTGCCAACTGCTAAGTCTCTTCGACTCGCCATACTTTAGCCCCGCCTTTATGGCTGTCCGCCAGCTCTGGCGATCGCTGGCAGCTGACTCCCACGACTTGTGATCAATGTCACAGGACTTCATGTCGCGTTTGCAGACGTCTTTAAAAGCGGAGACATGGATGGCCAGTGGATCTGATACCAGTGGCGAGCTCGCTGTACAATGTGTCTTTGGGGATCCTGTCATCTTCCATGCGGCTCACATGGCCAAGCCATCTCAAGTGCCGCTGACTCAGTAGTGTGTATAAGCTGGGGATGTTGGCCGCCTCGAGGACTTCTGCATTGGAGATACGGTCCTGCCACCTGATGCCAAGTATTCTCCGGAGGCAGCGAAGATGGAACGAATTGAGACGTCGCTCTTGGCTGACATACGTTGTCCAGGCCTCGCTGCCATAGAGCAAGGTACTGAGGACACAAGCTTGATACACTCGGACTGTTGAACTCACAGGTGACTGCAACGCTGATAAAAGGCCTAGTCCCTAAAATAGCTGAGAACTCTCAGCAGGGACTTCTGGTGGGCATCGTGAGTGTTCCTTCTTTCTCCCTTAATCAAAAGTCAAACAAACCTCTATGTCTCATTGTAAAGTTTTGGTTTATTATCTATTCTCTCTCATCCTCATCTCAGCTTATGAAAAAATTATATTATGTTAATTTTTTCCATGATTGGCCCAACTTTATGCAACTGTCACTTATTCATTTATACGTTTTATCATTCCCAGAACAACCTCAAAGAAACCAAATTTCCCCTCGAATACAAATTGATTTTTTAAAAACAAGCCGACCAGAAAAATAGTCACAGATAAATTGTATCTATACTACCACCGTGTGGTAATCTTGTATAGTTGCATTGGACTTTGTAGCTGTCCCAAATTTTGTGTTTGTCACAATAGATATTCTCTCGATTCCACATGACTGAGCAACCAGACTTCACATCGCCTATGGTCCAGAGTGCATCATCTTCAGCCTGATATCTAGATAAACAACAGCATAATCCAGGGATCATAATAAAGAACCCATTCAAAGGGTAATAGAAGTAATCATGCGCTGCTACAATAGTTCTTTTATCTTTATTGTCAGCAAACTGGATAAGGACTCTACCAAAATCAAAGCACAAGCTTTGAACAAAGGCTGACTGTTAACAGCCTTGACAACCTATTTGACCCAGAGCTAAGCTTCCAACTCCATATCCTCCTCACCACAAAGACCACATGCTTGTACTTTGAACATTGCCCACCTCTGCCTATCTGCTGCCAAAACCCTCATCCATGCTTTTAATCACCTCCAGATGTGATTATTCTAATGCTGCCTTGGCTGGCCTTGCCCATTCTCTATAAACTTCTGCTCATCCAAAATTTTGCTGCCCGTATCCCAAGTCCCACTCACCCATCCGCCCTGTGCTCAGTGACCTATATTGGCTCCCAACATTTTCCCATTTAGAATTCTCAGCCGTGTGTTCAATTCCCTTCATGGCCTTACCTCTCTGCAAGCCTCCAAAAAGTCTGCAAGTCTACAAATCTAGCCTTTTGTACATCACACACTCCCTTCACCTTATCGTTGGTGGCAGTGCCTTCAGTCATCTAGGCCCTAATTTTCTGGAATTCTCTCCCTAAGGATCCGATTTTAACTCTATAAGCAAATGGGTTTTGAAAGAGAGAGAAAATCGGGCCCTAAATTTCCCTAGCTCCTTCATCTTTTTCACATTTAATACTCGCCTTAAAACTTAATTTTTAACTCAAGTTTTTAATTGCCTGTCCCAATATCTCCTCCTTCGGTTCAGTATCAACTTTTGTCTCATTACACTCATGTGGAGCGCCTCGAGACCTTTTTCTACATTCAAGTTGCTATATAAATCAAAACATATGTTTAACAGCTTGATTGGATCACCTTCTCCTTTCTTTTAAAAGTATTTGCTCACAAATCATCAGACAGTCACATTTTCAAAAGTCTCAGTATTTTCTTAAAGGCAGTTTTCTTGCCTCTTTCCTCAATTTTGTTCCTTACATTATTACATCTTCAAGTATAATTCTCTGTTGTTTTATTTTGAGTCAGCCAACAAACTGCAATGGCAAAAGTGTAATGTTCCAGGAAATAAGTGTAACAATTAGGAAGTGCATGCTACATGTAAGATATTTATTACATTATTGATGGTTTGGAAGTATTGTCTCTTCAAACAGGATACATGACTATTTACTTGAGCCGAACTAGAGAATGTAATTTTGCTTGCAGGTTCTTTGAGAATTACAAATCTTTCTTCAACCTATTTTAATTAAGTATTAATAATACTCTTCTCAAGGGCAATTAGGGATGGGCAATAAATGCTGGTTTTGCCAGCAACACCCACATCTCACGAATAAATAAAAAAGATAAATCCTAGTAAATAAGTTCTGTTGTCCTTTAATGAGGATCCAACTAAAAGTCATCAACAACAGGTTGTATTTTCTGCCTCGACAGGCTAATGCTATGCTTTGCTCTCATACTTTAACTTGATATATGTATCAACCACTTTTAAATCTTCACAACACTTGGTCAATTCTTGCAGCACAATGACCCCTGAACAGTTTATTTTCTCTATACCACATAACTAAGCATCTGATATGCCCTAAACCTTTGCATCCTATGTGTAAAAAACCTTTTATACTTATTCCTAGTCTTCTTTTAAACCTATAACTCAGCTCCTTATAGTTTATAGTTATGCTGCTTTATATCTCGGAATCAAAGAATCATTGAAATTTACAGCATGTCCACATCAGGTGCCAAGAGGCCATTCAGCCTAATCTCACTTTGTAGCTCTTGGTCCAAAGCCTCATAGGTTACAGCACTTCAAATGCATATCCAAGTACTTTTTAAATGTTATGAGAGTTTCTGCCTCTACCACGCTATCAGGCAGTGAGTTCCAGATCCCCACCAGCGCACAATGGCAGCAGTGTGTACCATATACAAGATGGATGCAGCAACTCACCAAACGTCCCAAGACTGCACCTTCCAAATACATGACCTCTGCTACCTAGAAGGACAAGGGGAACAGACCCATGGGAACTCTACTGTCTGCAAGTTCCCTTCCAATCACCCTGGCTTGGGTCTGTATCACTGTTGTTTCTCTGTTGCTAGGTCATAAATCTGGAACACCCTTCCTAACAGCACTGTGGGTGCACCTACACCAGATGGACTGCAGTGGTTCAAGGCGGCAGCTCACCACCACCTTCTCAAGGGCAACTAGCGATAGGACTTGCCAGCGATGCTCACATCCCAAGAATAAAAAAAATTATGGTCTCAATCTTAATAACAAAGTTCTTCTTGAACGCCTGGCACTGAATATTGGAGGCGAGAGTGGCGGGAGATGGTTGAAGATGATACTTTGCAGTGGAGAAGAAAAGCCAGGGGTTATCTTTGCATTCCAGAATGATCCTGGAATAGTGACAAGTTTTGGGAAGAGAGCAGGACTTGGTAGTGCTTTACATGGTTCAACCAGATCTGGCAATCAATGGCTATACCAGTTATCCACCATAAACATTCAAGCCTGTGTCATAGAGTCATAGAGAGATACAGCACTGAAACAGGACCTTCAGCCCACCGAGTCTGTGCCGACCATCAACCACCCATATATACTAATCCTCCATTAATTCCATATTCCCTACCACATCCCCACCTTCCCTCAATTCTCCTACCACCTACCTACACTAGGGGCAATTTACAATGGCCAATTTGCCTATCAACCTGCAAGTCTTTGGCTGTGGGAGGAAACCGGAGCACCCGGCGAAAACCCACACAGTCACAGGGAGAACTTGCAAACTCCGCACAGGCAGTACCCAGAACTGAACCCGGGTCGCTGGAGCTGTGAGGCTGCGGTGCTTACCACTGCGCCGCCCTAACCATCTCACCTTTGTCCTTTGAACTTAGATGAGAGCCATACCAGGAGGAACAACCAGGGTGAGAGACAGTAATGATTTTAATAGGGACTAGGTGGTTAACTAGTTAAGTAAATCAGTAGCAGCAGAAATGCTTTGATGGAAGGAGGACCAAAGGCTAGACAGTTGGGAATTTGAAGTCACTAAGAGATGTGGGAGAGGTTTTTTCCAGTGGTGTGCACAGAAGGAATTGGGGTTGGGAGGAGAAACGGAGGGATGTGAGTCAAGAGGGATAAAGGTAAGTGATCAGATAGACTTATCTGTGAATGACACAACGGGAGTAGAGAGGCCTTGACAGATGGTAGACCGTGCGGGTGGCCGTGAATATGGTATGGGAGGTTATATGAAGGGAGAGAGTAAGGGAGGATAGAAGGGCAGAAACCTCAGGGCATTATAGTGTGTGAAGGAAGATGAAAAGTCGTTCAGTGCAGAGGCTGAGTGAGGAAATAGTAAAGCTATCTCGGGTGAGAAATTCAGCATAGTATTTGGGTGGGCTGTAAAGAATGAGGATTTTAAAGGAGAGGTGAGTGGGGTGGAACAAGGTGAAAAGTTTACATAGGGAAATTATACTATAAATATTATTGCACAGGAAATTTTAATGTAAAATAACATAAAAGTGACAAGAAATGGCAACAGGAAGTAAAGTTTATGCTTAGGATGTGGACACATACACAAGATTCATAATATAAGTAATAGTTTTGACTTGAAGAAATTTAGTTTTCATTTCTAATATTTTCAGTTTTATACTGGTTATTTTACAACAAAAAAAAACTTACCAAGGCAAGATGGTTCCTTTCCACTCCACCTTTTACTGTACATGCAAGTCACACTTTTTTGTCCCTTAACTTGGTATCCAGGTGTACAATAAAACTCACACTTCGAGTTAAAATATGCTCCATCTGAGCACTTTGCACCTCCATGGAGTGGCAATGAAAACTTAGGGCATCGTATTTCTAGGACAGAAAAATAACTGTAATGAGTTAAAGCAGCAGCTTTCTTTTTTCCTCTGCCCTCCTGAAGGCGAACTTGTATCAAGATATTGTTCATTTGGCACCAGCTTAACTCAGTATCTCACCCTACAAGTTTCTTCCATTTGCTTCCATAGACCACTGCTAATTCATGCCCAAACATGTACACTTTCCTGTTGGAATCACTGTATAACATTCAGGAACCTTGGTCAACTTTCACCTTTCCTGGCCCAGGGGTACTAAGGTCAACTGGAGCACTCATTTCCAATATCTGTGTGTCATTTTCTACAAGCCAGGAACAGTTTCTTTCCCCACATTACTGTGCAACATTAGATTACAAGCAACTAGATTTTTGAAAATAAATACTGTACAATAATGTTATTGTATGCATTCGAATTGCACATTCAATTAAGTGGCATTTGTGCAGCCATACTGCACTCTATAGTATTAGACAAGTTCACCTGCTCATGATACAAACAATTATGGATAAGCTTTCTATTACACTGCTACAATATATAAAAATATCTTTTAAATTGAAATTTTGTTGTTTGGAGCTCTTGATTTCTATAGAAATTCCATGTTTTTCTCATTTTTTTTCTACTTGAAGCTACTGTTGGTGGCACTCTCACTTCTGAGTCAAAGGTTAACAGGTTCAAGCCCCACTCCCAGGGCTTCAGTGCAGTACTGAAGGACTTTTGGATGAGATGATAAATCAAGGCTCCACAGCATTTGATGGTTCAGTTGATACTTATGCTGTCTAATGTGAAAGTTTAATGCCATAGGACCACAGAAGGAGTGCTGCATGTTAGTTTAGCTAGATACATCACAAAGCTCGTAGGATGCAAGTCGTCTCATGGCTTCAGCTCAAACAAGGTCAAGGAAACCTCCCATTGATCACTAACTACTGAACCACACATCATCTCCCATTCCTCCACAGATGAACCAGTACTCCTGCATGTTGAACACCACTTGGAAGGAGCTTTAAGGGGAAAAAAAGGGCACAAAATGTGTTCTGGGTGGAGAAATGCAATTTCTAATCACTAATAGTGGCTCAGTAATAACACCATTGACTGAGCTGGTCTAGTCCTAAAAGACATAGCTGCCCAATTGGACTGGAATTTACTTTAGGAAGTAATCTACTTGACCTTTTCTTCACTAACCTACCTGTCCACGATAGCATTAGCAAAACTGATTACCATATAATCCTTGTGAAGACGAAGTATCATTACCATTGTGAGGACATCTACCATCGTGCTGTGTGGTACTACCACTATGTTAAATGGGACAGACTAAAGACAGATTTAGAAGCCAAGGTTGACATCCATAACACATTATGGGCCATTTGGACTATCAGAATTTAATACTACCATAATCTGTAGCCTCATGATTGATGCATCCATAACTCCATGATCATCATCAAACCAACAGTCCCTGACTCTAGTGAAGCTATTACACAAGGCTACCTGGATGCTAAACACCCAAAAGCAGCATACTGTGGACAAAACCATGTGGCCTCACTATCAATGGATCAGATCTAAGCTCTGTAGCCCTTTCACATTACCAAGAATGGTGGCCGAAACCAAATAACTAACAAAAGAATTCATGAACATTCCCATCCTCAAACATGATGGTTTCCAACATGGGAGTGCAAGGGACAAGGTTGAAGTGTTTTCAAGTGTCTTCAAACAAAAGTGCATGTGGATGATCCTACTCAGCTACTCCTGAGGGCCCACCATCAACGTTCCTTCTAATTTCCCTTTGCTGTGGTCGGCATATTTGATGCATTGCACAGTCCCTTTAAAATTACTGCTCATGCATGCCTCTTAAAGGGACTGCTGCTAGTGTGCGGCCTATTTGTTCCCTCCATCGCACATTCCCAAATGTTGCACCGCCACACGCCCATGCAGTTTAGAGAGAACATTGCCCACCAACATAAATGTTAATTGTATAGTAATTGAGTATGTTATTGTATTCAGGTGGTTGACATTAACTGGGGATTCTGAGGCGCTCTGTTATATCAGAGCGGACTGAAATCATGGTTGTTAGGTTTGGATTTGCCTGCTTGTAATGTATGTCTAAATAAAAGCGTGTACAGATTAGGCTCCAGTCCTGCACCACCTGGTTATTTAATATAGAAGAATAAATACCAGTACAGCCAATTTGATTCACTTCATGTGATATTTGGAAGTGACCATCACCATCAAGATCATAGAGGTCACCATTGACTAGATTTCAAGTGGCCCAGCCAGATCAACATCATGGCTACAAGAGCAGGACAGAGGCTGGGGACTCTGCAAAGTGTTATATCCTGATTCCCTCAGAGCCTGTCCATCATCTACAAAAGTCAAGTCAGACATACTCAATACTCACCTGGATGGTGCAGCTTCAACAACACTCAAGAAGCTCAACACCATCTAAGACAGGGCAATTCACTTGATTCGAGCTCCTACACTGAACTCAATATCCATTGGAGCAACCAGATATGCTGACTTTGATAGTTTCTCTCTCATGCAACCTCTACCATCAAGCAACAGCAATATTGTGGAAACACTTCAAGTCATACACCTTCCTGATTTGGATACACTGTCCATGATGGATAGATTGTGCAACTAATGCTGCTATTTTGTGATCAAACAACTAAATGTTAATTTAAAAAAAGAAAGTTATTAGTTTTTATTGTTTTCCCACTCCTCAAATTTTTCTCTGTTCTGGTTAGTAGTGTATTGTTCCTCAGAAATCCATCACTTCCTGGTATTCCAAGCTACCATTCTTAATCTGCAAACCTAGAAAGTGAGTGTTGGCAGAATATTTTACCTTGGAATGCATCATGGCCTAACTTGATCTTGTTCTCAACAAACATCCATAATGTGCATCTTGCAGCAGGAGTCATTGGATGGCAATTATCAGCAATAAGTCAGGCATTTTCTTTTCAGAGCACTGAGACTGAGGTTGCACATCGTACTGTCACCTTGGCGGAGATCAGCTAACTCAGCATTCACGGAGAATCAAAACCAGGACCTTCCCGCTCTGCAGAGCTCAGATCCACATTAGACAGTGTAAGTATCAACAGAGCCATCAAATGAGAAGGCATGGAGTATTATTTTTAAATCAATAAGCACTGAACCAGGTTTTTCCATATAATACAACAGTGATTGCACACCAAAAATACTTCATTGGCGTGATGGCCTGAGGTCATGAAAGAAGCTATAGAAATGCTTTCTTTCTTTTCTTGTAACTTACCAGACAGTACATTCAGTAATTAATTCAATTATTCATTCAGCATCAGTGACAGCATTTCACAGAATTTCCATTAGTTTATTTAGTTGCAGTTTAAAATTTTACATTAACTGATTTAATGCAGTTTATTTCTACATTTTGGAATTCCCAAGTAGTTTGAGGTGTAGGATTCCAAACTGTATATCATATGAAACTTCTCTCCAAAGTTTTAATGCAAGAGTTTGTTGCGGCATTAAATGAATAAATCAGAAAGGAAGGCAGAGGAAGTAATCTGATCTTTTGGAATATTGTATCAAACATGATAAAAGCAGGCTTCACTATACTATTAGTTTCAGTTAATCACCTTCCTATGGTTATGCCATGAAAACAGAGAGTGAAAATTTCACCACTCATTCCATTACCCCCCTCTCAACAAAAACAAATAACTCTTGATGTTACCCACCTCTGCAAGTAACTGTTTGGGACCAGCGTTTACTTGAAAGACAATGGACACGGCCAGTTCCATGTATTTCATATCCTTTTCGACAAGAAATATCACACACAGTTCCTTGTACATTTTTGTAATATCCACCTTGTGGTGTTCTGCAATGGACATAACCATTTTTGATCTTTAGAGCAGCGCACCAGGGAATATCTGTAAACAGCAACAACAGTAAATGTACAACTAACATATTGTATTACTCATATCTACCCTAGATACTTACTTTAACAGGCAGTTTGCCATGTATAATGCTGTTTATTTCTTTGTGAAAGAATGAAGATTATTAGCAGTTCCCACATCCCATTGAAAAACAAAAATATTAACACTTGTTAATGGCCACTAATGACAATCAATATTAAGCAAGCAAGGGTTGATCAACCATGAAAATATAAATTTTCATTAAAATTAGTCATTTTTGAGATCATAAATATATTGAAGAATTTTTTTAAAAATTTGCATAGATTAATAAGATTAATTGTGATATTGTCAGTGGTGTGCAGTAGCGAGAAATTGTGGTGTAGGTTTCCTCCAGTCTTCATTGATGCTTAATTGGGGATATAATGAAATGTTCTAATAGTATGCTGCATTCAACCACAGACTGTAAGGATGGGGCATAATGAAATATTTGGTTGAAAAATAAAACATTAACACAAATATAGAGGATCATCCTATGTTCAAACTGCCTATCCTCCATTTGAACATATCACATTCACACCTGCCTGACTGAATGGCTTTGTAAAATCAATTATGTGAAATGATTGTGTTCAATTTATTTTCATAGCAATGGTAGCAAGACATGGGAATCACCTTCATTTACATTATAAAACATTTGATCAAAATTACTAACGCAGCATGATTACACATATATAGAATATTTGTGAATTTCCTCAAACGTAAAACATTCACAGAAAGAAACAATAGATTGCAATTCTTCAACTGTGGGGTTGAACAACTTTACATCTTGAGTATTGCTGAAAACAGAGACATTTGTCGAAGCTTTTCATCTTGCACTCATCAGGACAATTCGCCTGTGCGGAGTTTGCAAGTTCTCCCTGTGACCGCGTGGGTTTTCGCCGGGTGCTCCGGTTTCCTCCCACCGCCAAAGACTTGCAGGTGATAGGTAAATTGGCCATTGTAAATTGCCCCTAGTGTAGGTAGGTGGTAGGGAATATGGGATTACTGTAGGGTTAGTATAAATGGGTGGTTCTTGGTCGGCACAGACTCATTGGGCCAAAGGGCCTGTTTCAGTGCTGTATCTCCAAGTAAAAAAATAATACCAATGGAAGGGAAAGCAATAAATTTATACTGTATGTTAATCGGTTGGGGGGAGGAGGGGTGGAAAGAGCACTCTCTTATAAATTTGTTGCTTTCCCTTACATTGGTATTCTTGCAAATTGTCCAGATGAGTGCAAGACGAAAAGCTTTGATAAAATTTCTGTTTTCAGCAATACTCAAGTTCTGTACTACCAAACGACAACTTTACATATGTTGCGGTTTTGACTTTTCAACAACGGTAATAATCCATTCATGTATGTTCATAAAAATGATGAAAAAAATAATATTAATTGATTAATGCAGCATAAAAATAAATTTTTCAGAGCTTTTTAGAACTAATTCTGAATCACACCAATTATTTTCCACTTGAGAAAACAATGCTGCTGGGAGTGCACATCCTCCATATGATCTTAGAAAAGACAGATTTCAGCCACATGATGACAATCATGATAAACAATTGCCATTCAGCACATGAAGGAAGCAGCACAGTTTTCTAAGGTTTGTTACATCTATAGCATGCTTATTTTGCTGAACCAAATTGTATTTTTCTATGTTCTATATGGGGTATAGATTAAATTGTCCTTGACAGAGGACAAAGGATCGGCACAACATCGTGGGCCGAAGGGCCTGTTCTGTGCTGTATTTTTCTATGTTTTTCTATGTTTTCTATGTTCTAAATCCTATAATTAATCAAACTCTGTTCATTGATATAAAACAGAAAGTGCTGGAAATGCACAGCAGGTCTGGCAGCAAGTGTGGTGAGAGCAGGAGTTGGCAACGTATCTGTACATGGACACCAGTGTCTATGGGAAAAGAAAATTGAGGTCTGTGACTGGTAATTTCAGGGATAAGAAATTTTCCATTGCCTTTTTCTTTCCGAGCAGACCAGTTATATTAAAACAAAATCACAGTCAGTCAGTTTCACAGCTGAACTGGAATTTCTAAGCTCAGATCTTTATCTAATGCTCATTAACAATCCTTTCCATATTCACTGCTGACAGGTGCTGAGCGCGGGAACAAAGCTTTCCGAACTGTGGACAAATTTGGGGTTTTCCCAATGGGTTCCGATTGTTTTGTTAAAAAAGGCCGCCGGAAAACCACGAAGGTGTCCGAAGTTCGGAAACTGCTGTTCACACTCTCAGCGAAGCGCGAGGGCGCGACAGACAGAGCGCGAGGGCGGGCCAGAGAGAGAGCGGGCCAGAGAGGGAGCGAGCCACAGAGTGCGAGACAGAGACAGAGAGCGCGAGACAGAGATCAACATCACTACTGGCAGATGGGCATCTATCCAGAATACTCCTCATCGCTACAAGTATATGGGCAGACATTGACTACTTGCATAAACAAAAGTATATCTCACAAAATCAGTGTCCAACATAGTGACAAGAAATTAAGTGAATAAATTAATCTCATTTATGCTTCTTCACAAAAATACAATTTGTTGTTTTGATTAATAGCAAAATAAATTTTAATGCCTTAATCTTTGATTGAGAAATTGTCTCACCAGCCCCATATGTAAGACAAAAATTGTAATACATTCCACACAAAAAGGTAGGACACCCCTGCTCCAATCCTTTAACCTTGTGTTTTAAAATAACCTAGTTGCGTTATGTAACCTCATTTTAAAAATGACAAAAGTCAAGGGAATGTCTCGATTTCTATGCTCTGGCACACAATATTTTCACTTAGGACACAAGCTCAGTGACATGTTGACTGTTGCTAGATTTTCAATCCTATATAAATGTGGCAATTCCGCTGCTATCCATTTGGAATCCCATTGTTCCAGAACTTGCATTGAGGGAAAACAAAGAAAATCCAATGAATCTCCAGAAGTCAACACTAAGTTCCTCATGAATACAAGAGTATGGTGTAATGGAACCGAGTGATATTGGCAAAAATGTGATCCTGCTGATCCATATACGATAATTAGCAAATACAATCTAATGGATAGCTTTAATAAACCTTGATCTATGATGAACTATTTACATTTCCTTAACAAAATCCATGCTGAATTTGCAGTTTTAAAAGCTGTCGGGGAAGAACAAAGAGAACAAAGAAAATTACAGCACAGGAACAGGCCCTTCGGCCCTCCAAGCCTGCGCCGATCCAGATCCTCTATCTAAACATGTCGCCTATTTTCTAAGGGTCTGTATCTCTTTGCTTCCTGCCCATTCATGTATCTGTCTAGATACATCTTAAAAGACGCTATCGTGCCCGCGTCTACCACCTCCGCTGGCAACGCGTTCCAGGCACCCACCACCCTCTGCGTAAAGAACTTTCCACGCATATCCCCCCTAAACTTTTCCCCTCTCACTTTGAACTCGTGACCCCTAGTAATTGAATCCCCCACTCTGGGAAAAAGCTTCTTGCTATCCACCCTGTCTATACCTCTCATGATTTTGTACACCTCAATCAGGTCCCCCCTCAACCTCCGTCTTTCTAATGAAAATAATCCTAATCTGCTCAACCTCTCTTCATAGCTAGTGCCCTCCATACCAGGCAACATCCTGGTGAACCTCCTCTGCACCCTCTCCAAAGCATCTATATCCTTTTGGTAATGTGGCGACCAGAACTGCACGCAGTATTCCAAATGTGGCCGAACCAAAGTCTTATACAACTGTAACATGACCTGCCAACCCTTGTACTCAATACCCCGTCCGATGAAGGAAAGCATGCCGTATGCCTTCTTGACCACTCTATTGACCTGCGTTGCCACCTTCAGGGAACAATGGACCTGAACACCCAAGCCTCTCTGTACATCAATTTTCCCCAGGACTTTTCCATTTACTGTATAATTCACTCTTGAATTGGATCTTCCAAAATGCATCACCTCGCATTTGCCCTGATTGAACTCCATCTGCCATTTTTCTGCCCAACTCTCCAATCTATTTATATTCTGCTGTATTCTCTGACAGTCCCCTTCAGTATCTGCTACTCCACCAATCTTAGTGTCGTCTGCAAACTTGCTAATCAGACCACCTATACTTTCCTCCAAATCATTTATGTATATCACAAACAACAGTGGTCCCAGCATGGATCCCTGTGCAACACCACTGGTCACACGTCTCCATTTTGAGAACCTCCCTTCCGCTGCTACTCTCTGTCTCCTGTTGCCCAGCCAGTTCTTTATCCATCTAGCTAGTACACCCTGGACCCCATGCGACTTCACTTTCTCCATCAGCCTACCATGGGGAACCTTATCAAACGCCTTACTGAAGTCCATGTATATGACATCTACAGCCCTTCCCTCATCAATCAACTTTGTCACTTCCTCAAAGAATTCTATTAAGTTGGTAAGACATGACCTTCCCTGCACAAAACCATGTTGCCTATCACTGATAAGCCCATTTTCTTCCAAATGGGAATAGATCCTATCCCTCAGTATCTTCTCCAGCAGCTTCCCTACCACTGACGTCAGGCTCACCGGTCGATAATTACCTGGATTTTCCCTGCTACCCTTCTTAAACAAGGGGACAACATTAGCAATTCTCCAGTCCTCCGGGACCTCACCCGTGTTTAAGGATGCTGCAAAGATATCTGTTAAGGCCCCAGCTATTTCCTCTCTCGCTTCCCACAGTAACCTTGGATAGATCCCATCCGGACCTGGGGACTTGTCCACCTTAATGCCTTTTAGAATACCCAACACTTCCTCCGTCCTTATGCCGACTTGACCTAGAGTAATCAAACATCTGTCCCTAACCTCAACATCCGTCATGTCCCTCTCCTCGGTGAATACCGATGCAAAGTACTCGTTTAGAATCTCACCCATTTTCTCTGACTCCACGCATAACTTTCCTCCTTTGTCCTTGAGTGGGCCAATCCTTTCTCTTGTTACCCTCTTGCTCCTTATATATGAATAAAAGGCTTTGGGATTTTCCTTAACCCTGTTTGCTAAAGATATTTCATGACCCCTTTTAGCCCTCTTAATTCCTCGTTTCAGATTGGTCCTACATTCCCGATATTCTTTCAAAGCTTCGTCTTTCTTCAGCCTCCTAGACCTTATGTATGCTTCCTTTTTCCTCTTAGCTAATCTCACAATTTCACCTGTCATCCATGGTTCCCTAATCTTGCCATTTCTATCCCTCATTTTCACAGGAACATGTCTCTCCTGCACGCTAATCAACCTCTCTTTAAAAGCCTCCCACATATCAAATGTGGATTTACCTTCAAACAGCTGCTCCCAATCTACATTCCCCAGCTCCTGCCGAATTTTGGTATAGTTGGCCTTCCCCCAATTTAGCACTCTTCCTTTGGGACCACTCTCGTCTTTGTCCATGAGTATTCTAAAACTTACGGAATTGTGATCACTATTCCCAAAGTAGTCCCCTACTGAAACTTCAACCACCTGGCCGGGCTCATTCCCCAACACCAGGTCCAGTATGGCCCCTTCCCGAGTTGGACTATTTACATACTGCTCTAGAAAACCCTCCAAGATGCTCCTTACAAATTCTGCTCCATCTGGACCACTAACACTAAGTGAATCCCAGTCAATGTTGGGAAAATTAAAATCTCCCATCACCACCACCCTGTTGCTCCTACATCTTTCCATAATCTGTTTACATATTTGTACCTCTATCTCACGCTCGCTGTTGGGAGGCCTGTAGTACAGCCCCAACATTGTTACCGCACCCTTCCTATTTCTGAGTTCTGCCCATATTGCCTCACTGCTCGAGTCCTCCCTAGTGCCCTCCTTCAGCACAGCTGTGATATCCTCTTTGACCAGTACTGCAACTCCTCCACCCCTTTTACCTCCCTCTCTATCCCGCCGGAAGCATCGATATCCTGGGATATTTAGTTGCCAATCATGCCCTTCCCTCAACCAAGTAAAGATATAGTAAAAAATTATGTTTCAATGACTATGTTAGAAATGGTCATTAACTGATTTTTTTTTGCTGCAAATTAGATTAGAGGACAAGTGTTGCAGGTATGTCAAAGATCAGTAACTGCAATGTGCACCATTTACTATCCAGTTTGAGGGAAGATAACCTGTGTGGCCAATGTCATTTGAAAGTTGTATCATTTAAGTACATTACGTTACAAGTGCACCTTTGAAAACAGGTAAGAAATTTGGCTTGAACATGAATTGGTTATGCTAGAGAACAATCTTACAGATAGTGACTAAACATTTTGTAACTGAATAATACATGCAGTGACAACTGCTCAACCTTTTGCAGAAAAGCTTTTTGTTAATAATTATCCCCTGGTCAGAGCTGAATCAGAATCGACAGTGATAGACTGAGATATAGACATAAGTGAATTAAGAGAATCACTTTATTGGAACTGAAGGGCACTCTTTATTTGTAATTGTGTTCATCTAATTTTATCACTAGCTTCGGTGAGTAAATGACATTTTGTCAGTGAGAGATGCTGTCGTTTCAGTATTTTAGAATCCAGGACTTAGTTTAACAGCCTGTCAAGATGAATAAACTAGTCTTGGCTACTTACTGTTAATCTCTGTCCTTTCCTGTTCCACTTTGCTTTTCTGTTTTACATGACACTTCTGAAGTACTATCTGCTCCATCCTATAAAATGCTCCTGATTTGGAGATAATTGCCCATTTGTTGGCTGCCCTGTCTTCAAATACACGTTACAAGCAGGTGGAGAAGTTGCTTGAACAATGACTATCATGGGTTAAATTGTCTTGAGAGAATAAGTTTGAGAAATGGTCAGTCTTCCTATTGCTGATGTTTCTATTGCCTCAGCTCAATATCCACAGTAACAATCCTCTCCTTGAGTGTCATGGGAGTGCAAATTCATCCAAGAAACCGACACTGGGTGAATCCACAAAGGTCATCTGATAAGCTCCATCTATCACCCAGTGTCATGGTGTAGTTAGCTCTATTCAGTTCACAAAAGTAATTCACATTGGCACTGCATACTATTTTGCTTGCTAGCTCCCTCATACAGTTGTGCTGCCATCCAGTGATTGTTGTATGCTTAGCTACTTTATTTATAGGGAGAAATGTTTTAAATCGGACTGTTGTTTTGATGGCATTAGATTGACTATACACTTTATATACAGATTAATTGCCCTCATATCCGTGGCTGAGTCAATAATTTTGTCAAATGTCCGTGGTGCAACATGTTGGTGCCTATCCTTGGGAGCGAAACAGAGTCAACGTTTCAGGTCTGTGACCTTTCATCAGAACGACGATGATAGGTCACAGACCTGAAATATTAACTCTGTTTCTCTCTCCCCAGATACTGCCAAACCTGCTGAGTATCTCCAGCACTTTCTTTTTATTTCAGATTTCCAGGATCCACAGTATTTTGCTTTTATTTCTGTTCATTGATACACTTGTCAGTCCAAAATACAAAATACAATTTGCAACCATCTTTAGCCAGAAATGCCAAGTGGATGATCCATCTCAGCCTCCTTTTATTGTCCCCAGCACTTTAGATGCCTGTTTTCAGCCAATTCAATTCACTCCACGTGATACCAAGAAATGGCTGAAGGCACGATTTAAAAAAAAAATTCTTTCATGGGATGTGACATCACTGGCAAGGGCAGCATTTGTTGCCAGCCCTAATTGCCCTTGAGCAAACGAGTGGCTTGCTCGGCCATTTCAGAGGGCAGTTAAGAGTCAACTACATTGCTGTGGGTTTGTAGTCACATGTAGGCAAGACCAGGTAAGGATGGCAGATTTCCTTCCCTAAAAGACATAAGTGAGCCAGGTGTGTTTTTATGACAATTGATGATGGCACTATTACTGGGACTATGAAACTAACCTGCAATTCCAGATTTTATTTTGTCATCTTTACTTTTTTTTTTCCTGTGTTTTTTTTTAATATAGCAAAGACTATGGGACCTGACAACATTCAGGCTGCAATACTGAAGACTTAGGCTTTAGAACTTGCTACTACCCACCCAAGCTGTTCCAGTACAGCTACAACACTCACATATACCTGCCAAAGTGTAAAATTGGCCAGGTATGTCCAGTCCACCAAAAGCAGGACAAATCCAATCTGGCCATGGTTGCAGTCATACCTAGCATAAAGGAAGATATTTTTATTTTGTTCATGGGATGTGGGCATTGCTGGCTAGATCCATATCTATTGCCCATCCCTAATTGCCCTCGGGAAGGTGGTGGTGAGCTGCCTTCTGGAACCACTCCAGTCCATGAGTGGTAGGAACACCCACAGTGCTTTTAGGAAGGGAGTTCCAAGATTTTGACCCAGTGACAGTGAAGGAATGGCGATATAGTTCCAAGTCAGGACGGTGCGTGGCTTGGAAGGGAACTTGAAAGTGGCTGTGTTCCTATGCAACTTCTAGGTGCTGGAGGTTGTGAGTTTGGAAGGTGCTAAGGAGCCTTGGTGCATTACTGCAGTGCATCTTACAGATGGTACACACTGCTGCCACTGTGCATTGGTGGTGGAGGGAGTGAACGTTTCTGGAGGGGGTGCCAATCAAGCGGGCTGCTTTGTCCTGGATGGTGTCGAGCTTCTTGAGTGTTGTTGGAGCTGCATCCATCCAGGCAAGTGGAGAGTATTCCATCACACTCCTGACTTGTGCCTTGTAGATGATGGGCAGGCTTTGGGCAGTCAGGTGAGTTACTCGCCTCAGGATTCCTAGCCTCTGGCCTGCTCTTGTAGCCGCAGTATTTATATGGCTACTCCAGTTCAAATTCTGGTCAATGGTAACCCCCAGGATGTTGAGGGAGAAGTGATAGTGTTCATAGTGATAGTTGAAGATGGTTGTGGTTGTTGGAGGTGAAACATCTAAGCCTCAGGGCATCACTGCAGGAGTTCCTCAGGGTAGTCTCCTAGGCTCAATCATCTTCAGCTGCTACATCAATGACCTTCTCTCCATCTTAAGGTCAGAAGTGGAGATGTTCATTGATGATTGGAATGTTCATAACCATTCACCACTCCTCAGATACTGAAGCAGTCCATCTCCACATGTATCAAGACCTGGACAACATTCAGGCTTGAGCTAAGTGGCAAGTAACCGTTGTGCCACATAAGTGGCGGGCAATGACTATCTCCATCAAGAGAGAATCTCCCCTTGGCAGACAACAGAATTACTGGGTTGGACTTTAAACGCCTGTTGCTGCTCCTGGCAGCGAGCTCAAAAAACGTGCAGGCCGCCTGCCGAAGATCCGCCGCAACCTCCTGCGCAGCGGCTCATTTAAAGAACCAGGTCAGCCCCCCCCCCCACCAATCACGTGGAGGGGGCAGGCTGTCTGTCACCAGCAATGGCGTCAGCTGCCTGCACGCAGGCACTGGTGCCATTTTTAAAGGGCAGCCATCCCTGCTGGCAAATTGGAACTTTTAAAGTTCGAAATTTACAAAATAAAATTGTAATGCTCCTTTCCAATCCCCCAATAGAAATTGCATTATGTATTTGCACACCACCCCACCCCCCCACAAAGCACTTGCCTTTGAATTGTGACCTCCCCCCAACTCCCGCAGACTGTACAAAGTTGAAAGTTCACCCATTCCCACCATGCCCTGCACTAACGTTTATTTGACCCTGTCTAACCCACCGCACTGAAAATCTTAACTCCTCCCCCTCTACCAGTGTCACGCTGGCTTTCCCCAGACTGGAAATTGAAGGTAGAGGCCTTCTACCTGACCCGAACCCGACGACATGCGCTGGGTTCGGGTCAGGTCAAGTCCAGGTCAAGTCGAGTCGGGTCAGGTTGGGCCAGATACACACGGTAAATGCTTTGCTGGTAAGTATTGAAATTAAAAAACTAACCTGAGCTGGGAGTCCAAGACGAAATGGAGTTTGTGCAGTGAGAGAGCAATATCACTATGACATCATCGCACATGCGCTGCAGCTTCTTGCAAGTTCGGTGTCAGGAAGGTAAGTAAAGGGATGGTTGGGTTGGGCTTGGGTCGGGTCGAGTTGAGTTGGGGTGGGTTCGGGCCGGTCGGGCCCGGGGCTAAATCGGAGGGACGTGGACCAGGTCGGGCTCGGGCCTGCTGTGGTTCGGTCGGGTTCGGGTCGGGTTCTTTTTTCTCCGACTTGAGCAGGCCTCTAATTGAAGGCGCGCAAGTGCCGGCCGCTGCAGAGGATCGCAGCGGGCCCCAAAGATTAAATGATCTAAATTCATTCATTAATTTACATATTGAAATGCTGTTCCTGTCACCCAGCGGCAGAGGGGACGCCATGGAGCCTTGTCACCACCGGGAGGATCGCGCCAGGCCCTCCTGGCGTCAGCCTCCATGGCGGGCCTCTGTTGGACCCATCTCCCAGAAGCCCCCCTCCCAACCTGCCACACAGCCCGATATCATGGGTTGGTAAAATCCAGCTCCCATCGCTGAATCCCCCACCATCAACATCCTGGGGGTTACCAATGACCAGAAACTTAACTGGACCATTCATATAAATACTGTGGCTACAACAGCATGTCAGAGGCTGGGAATTCTACAGCGAGTAACTTACCTCCCGACTCCCCAAAGCCTGTTCACCATCTACAAGGTATAAGTCAGGAGTGTGATGGAATACTCCCCACTTGCCTGGATGACTGCATCTCGACACCATCCAGGACAGAGCAGTCCACTTGACTGGCACCCCATCCACCACCTTCAACGTTCACTCTCTCCACCATTGGTGCACAATGGCAGCAGTGTGTACCATATAAAAGATGCACTGGAGCAATTCACCAAGCCTCCTTCGACAGCACCTTCAAACCCCATGACATCTGCCACCTAGAAGGACAAGGGCAGCAGACCCATGGGAACACCACCACCCGCAAGTTCCCTTCCAAGTCATACACACTCCCGAGTTGGAACTATATCATTGTTCCTTCATTGTCGCTGAGTCATAAACCTGGAACTCCCCTCCTAACAGCACTGTGGGTGTACATACACCAGATGGACTGCAGCAGTTCAAGAAGGTGGTTCACCACCAGCTCAACAACAATTAGGGATGGGCAACAAATGCTGGCATTGGGATTCCTACAGCTCCTCACACTATAAGACAGGCCTTATTGGCAATCTCATAAATAGGGCCCAAGCCATTTGCTCACTGTGCAAGCTTGATGCTGAAATAGGGCGCATCAAAGCTATCCTGCATAGAGTCAGTCATACATCACAGAAACAGGCCCTTCAGCCCATCTGTCTGTGCCAGCCATCAAGCACCTAACTATTCTAATCCCATTTTCCAGCACTTGGCCCATAGCCTTGTATGCTATGGCATTTCAAGTGCTCATCTAAATACTTCTTAAATGTTATGTGGGTTCCTGCCTCTACCACCTCTTCAGGCAGCGCGTTCCAGATTCCAACCACCCTCGGAGTTAAAAATAGTTTTCCTCAAATCCCCTCTCAACTTCCTGCCCCTTACCTTAAATCTGTGCCCCCTGGTTATTGATCCCTCCGTTAAGGGAAAAAGCTTCTTCCTATCTAACCTACCAATGCCCCTCATAATTTTGTATACCTCAATCATGTCCCCCTCAGCCTTCTCTGCTCTAAGGAAAACAACCCGAGCCTTTTCAGTGTCTCTGCATAGCTGAAATGCTCCAGCCCAGGCAACATCCTGGTGAATCTCCTCTGCACCCTCTATAATGCAATCACATCCTTCCTATAGTGAGGTGCACAGAACTGTACACAGTACTCCAGCGGTGGCAGGATAATATCAACTCCAATCAGATCATTGCTCACTGTGCATTGCGTATACTCACAAATGGGCCCAAGGCCACCATTTTTGGACCTGAAAAGTGCCCAGTCTGCCTCAAATTACCCTGGAAGGGTAAGGTATCTCAAAAATCTGAGCAACAGGTGAAGCTAGCCATTTCACACTGCTACTATGCAGTAGCAACACGAGTGGTATTTTCCCGAACACAATGCTGCCGTCAAGCCAAAAAACGTCTGCCTTCCATACAAATGAGTAATGTGGTATATGAATTCCAGTGCCGGTGTGACGCGAGGTACGTAGACCGTACAATGGGTCAGTCGTTGGGACATATCAAACAGCACGTCCCTTCGGCTGTTTGCAATAGACAGAGTACTTACCATACTCAACCAACCTGTACTTGCAAAACTCAGAACACAGGGCTGAATTTTACAAGCCCCTCAACGTTGGGGATCATAGCGTCAGGGCCTGGAAAATGTTTGTGGGAATGGCCCAAGGGCCTCGCGTCAGGAAGGTCCTACCCCATTTTACCGGCAGTGGTGAGGCCTCAGTGTGGGCCCCCCCCCCCCCACCCCGGCCGCTCAGCGAGTACAGAAGAGTGTCTGCAGAGTCTCATCGACAGGTTTACGGCTGCCTGCAATGAATTTGGCCTAACCATCAGCCTCAAGAAAACGAACATCATGGGGCAGGACGTCAGAAATGCTCCATCCATCAATATCGGCGACCACGCTCTGAAAGTGGTTTAAGAGTTCACCTACCTCGGCTCAATTATCACCAGTAACCTGTCTCTAGATGCAGAAATCAACAAGCGCATGGGAAAGGCTTCCACTGCTATGTTCAGACTGGCCAAGAGAGTGTGGGAAAATGGCGCACGGACACGGAACACAAAAGTCCGAGTGTATCAAGCCTGTGTCCTCAGTACCTTGCTCTATGGCAGCGAGGCCTGGACAACGTATGTCAGCCAAGAGCGACGTCTCAATTCATTCCATCTTCGCTGCCTCCGGAGAATACTTGGCATCAGGTGGCAGGACCGTATCTCCAACACAGAAGTCCTCGAGGCGGCCAACATCCCCAGCTTATACACACTACTGAGTCAGCGGCGCTGGAGATGGCTTGGCCATGTGAGCCGCATGGAAGATGGCAGGATCCCCAAAGACACATTGTACAGCGAGCTCGCCACTGGTATCAGACCCACCGGCCGTCCATGTCTCCACTTTAAAGACGTCTGCAAACGCGACATGAAGTCCTGTGACATTGATCACAAGTCGTGGGAGTCAGTTGCCAGCGTTCGCCAGAGCTGGCGGGCACCCATAAAGGCGGGGCTAAAGTGTGGCGAGTCGAAGAGACCTGGTAGTTGGCAGGAAAAAAGACAGAGGCGCAAGGGGAGAGCCAACTGTGTAACAGCCCCGACAAACAAATTTTTCTGCAGCACCTGTGGAAGAGGAAGAGTCTGTCACTCTAGAATTGGCCTTTATAGCCACTCCAAGCGCTGCTCCACACACCACTGACCACCTCCATTGTCTCTCGAGATAAGGAGGCCAAAGAAGAAGAAGATATTGATTATTCATTGAGGGGTGGGAGAGAGGATTTAAACTGATAATAAAGTTTTTACATTAATGTTTTCCCACCTGCCACTTCAAACATTGAAATTAAACAGAAGGGCCTGAAGCCCTTTGAAACTGAGGCCGGAGCCTGTGCGATGGCGTTGTACACCGTCACCAGGGACAGAGCGCCTGCCCCCTCTACATCATTGGGGGCAGACATTCCGCCCCCGCCATGCTAATGAGGCGCCGCGTGAAATATCGCGGCGTTTCCACAGCGTACGTCTCGCGTGTGCCGCACACCTTTTGAAGCTCGCCGTCCTATGAAAATTCAGCCTACAATGTCTAACATCAGATGTGATTCCTCAATTTGATAGCACGCTCGTGATTGTTCAGTGAGTGCTAAGAATCACACAAACAACCAATTTAAGATAATCAGTCGGGCTCACAATGTGGCTCACTTATGCTTCCTAGAAGCTACATATATTCATATGCAGGGACCTGTCCTCTGCAGGCAAAAGGAACATGTCCATGCATTGCGTCTTTTTTGAATTAAACTAAAAGCGTGGGGGACAATAGTTCCCTGGTGTATTCTCCATGGCAACACCTCGACCAGAGTCTACTTGCCAACCAATCAACATCCTTTTCTCATGCCGTATAAATTGTTGCTCCTTTTGAAATTTGGCATACCAGCATCTGTCCTGATGAGTGCAAGATGAAAAGTTTCAACTTTATTTTTCTTTCTGCATTTAATTTGGCTCCAATTCACGCCCATTTCCTTCTCTGTGTGCTTTCCTATGCTTAAATTTAATTGGTTAAGGAGCTAGAAGATTGGTCCCATCATTCAACAAGGTCCCAGATGCAAGTTATCAACTCATACTTTAAACAATTTTGGCACAAAACTAATTGGGGCCAAAAGGGTGACAGAAATGCAACTCCCGCCATTCAGTTCAAAATGACTAGCTCCAGCAAATTTTGGACCAATATCACCATACTCAGAATTTTAAGAACTTTTGGAAGAGATAATCTGTTTTACCCAATATTAGTAGCTTTAACTGTGGGTGAAATTTCATCCATATCATGCCTTTTCCGACAGCGGAACTGGAAGCAGGCAGCACCTCCGCTGCCTCCCCTTTTGTCGGTTTCCACGCAATTGTAATTGAAAATCAAAGGGCCGGTGGTGGGCACAGGAGACATGATCATGCGGTGGGAAATATCTTTCATTGGTGGAACCTGCCCTCATTCAGTGAAGAATCGTATACAGCAGAGCTATAAATCATTTTTCAGTACAATCATGGAGGCTCACCAGCGTGGCTGTTTGTCTGTAAGGAGAATATTCTACGGTATTCCCCCTTAATTTAGTATATTATTTTACCCATCCTCACTTGTATTTACACCTCTCCAACACCAAACCACCCCCTTTGTTATTAATTGGTTTGTTTCACTCCTAACACCACCATGTCTGCATGTAGGCAGAGACCATAAGACCCTCCCATCTGTCCAAGGTGGCCTGGATGGAGGTGGCAGAGAAAGTGTCGAACCGTGTGGTTCGAAGTAGAACCTTGGTGCAGTGTAAGAAATGGTCAATGACCTACACAGATCGGCGAGGGCAAGTGATGTCATCAAATCATAACAAATGGTAACTCCTGGGGTCCTCAAAACATTTTCAGTGGGCATCCATGCCAGGCGGGTGAATGCGGGATCAGCTTGATACCAAATAGCGATTGTGGCCACAGAACATGGAAGCCTGGAGTCTGGTTGCGCTTGGATGCAGCGTGCGACTGACAGACCAGTATGTGTGATGGAGATGCATGCAGACAAGGGGGTTGGGGGGGGGGGGGGGGTGGGGTTAGGCATCACTTGTCATGTCATTAACCCAGCACTTTTTTGCGCAGGACAAACAGACCCACAATCAGTGGAAGTGCACCAGTACAGGGGGTGGTGTTCCAGATCCAAGATTCCTGAGCCCAGCAGAGGATGAGGCAGTCAAGATAGCAAGAGAGGAGGGAGGGTGAGCCATTGCAGACAATGAGACTGGGCTATCTAGGCGTAAGGATGAAGAGCCAAACTTACTGTTTCTGCCATATGGGTATACAGGAGGACCATGCGAAAAAAGTGATGCGCTCATGCTGCGATGACACTTAACGTAGTTCTGTTTATTCTCCACTGCAGGTGCCCACAATCACACAAGTACAATGGCAAGCAAGCAAACTGTTGACTCCGCCACTGGGGACGATGATACCAATGCCCCAGAGGGTGCACCTGCCTCTTCAGCATCCTCTGCCAGCGCCATCACATCCACATGGTCCATGGAGGATTTGCGCGTAGAGTCAGGGTCACAATCTGTTAGGTAAAGCATAGACATATCGCAGCAGCTGAGGGAGAATGTTACAGTTGGGTCCCCTGACATTCGGAGGTGTGCTGTGGCCCAGGCCCCTGCTGAGCCCCACGATAATGATAATCCGCTGGTGGAGGCCACAAGAAGTCAGTTGGAAATGCAGCGAATGTTTGGGAAACACATGTGGGAGATGCCAGAGGTCATGCGCAGCTTTGCACAGTTGGAGGAGTCCATGCAAGCCAGGAGGTCTGCTGTGTCCCAGGCATGTGAGCGTATCACTTCCTCCAGAGAGGGAGGTGACCGCCATGGAGGGCCAGGTCGAGCCCTCAACCCATATGCACTCTGACCTGCACGCCATCTCTGTAGCCAATGGCTCTGTGCAGTAGTAGCTAAACGAGAGTGGGACTAGGCACCTGGGCCACCCTCCGGGTGCCCCTTCCCCTCAGCGAGACAAGCAGGTGCCATCGTGCACCCAGATGGAGGAGGAGTTTGTCCCAACTGCCCTGGGACCTTCCTCTCAGGAAACCCCCCCAGTGAGCATTGTCTCCTCATCCCCCCCTGCCATTGACCCCATTACCTCCAGCAGACAAGGCCAAGGGGGATGCTCCCAGTAGGATGCAGCCCTCAAGGCCCCGCACCTCTAGAGGACGCCCAGCACGGTCATCTGTAGCAATGGGGCAGTGCAACGAGCAGACTGCCTCCACCTCTGTTGATGATGTCTGGTTGTATCAACCACTTTCTCCCACTCAAACATAGTGGGAGAAAGCGTAAACTTAAGGAATTATGAACACGAAGGTTGCACGAGCAGCCAAATCAACAAGATTACCCATGTACGTAGTTCACAATATATTTTTTCTGCTTCGTTATTTCGGACATTTTCATCATTTCTTGAAACTTGCCGAATTCAAGAGCTAAGTGCAATGGCAGGCACACTTTGATGCTTACAGAGGGGTAACAGACATGGCCTTTATTGTTGAAATTTTTTTGTCTTTGTATTCAGTCTTCATTGATTGCTAGTTTGAGTATGCAGTTTTGCACTTGTCAGCCTGTGGCACATGGCTTCAGCCAGAGGCTCAGCTGACTCTCACTTCCATGCCTTGTAAAAGGAGATTGCTCGAGTCTACTCACATCTCGAAGCTGTAAGATGATGCAGGGGCACTCAAAGTACTTTGTTATGATGGTTCTGGTTTTGATTAAGTAGTCATGGTTGGATAATAGACATATGTCCAAGTGTGGCAAAGATTTCTTCGAATTCAGTATTCACCAACAAACACATTTCACAAACTTCCACTCCCCATGCAATTGTAGATGGCAGAGGACGCCTGTTTTGAGTTTGGACCACAAGGGAGACTGCCAGGGGTAGGTCAACATCCCAGGAAGGCAATGGAGCTCAGGCCTTTGAATAATCAAGCAGGTGCCTCACTCTTGGCCGAAACGTGCAAATATAAGGTTGTCCCTGGTATCCCATGCACGTCTCTCCATAGCCTCGGCATCCATTAAAGGCTCAATCACATTCATGACTTTCTCCTCAGGCTCATCCAATTCATCCACATCTGACGAGGAGTGGTGCTCCTCCTGTTTCACCTGCTGCAAAATATGTCTACATTGCCAGTTTGTGCATTGCACAGCAGACTACAATTATTTATGAGACCCTGTCTGGTGTGTACTGCAGAGCCCCTCCAGACCGGTCAAGGCAATGGAACCTCATTTTCAGCAAGCCAATGGTGTGTTCGATGATGGCTCTGGTGGAGGTGTGAGCTGCATTGCTCTTCTGCTGCACTTTGGGGATGCTTCATTGGTGTCATCAACCATATCCAAAGCAGGTAACCCTGGTCACCCAGGATCCAGCCGTCAACCTGGGCTGGCGCCTCAAAAGTTTGTGGGAGTTGTGAGCTTCGCAAAATGTATGCGTTGTGTCAGCTCCCTGGGAAATGAACACAGACATGCACAATTTTTCACCTGTGGTCACAAACCGGTTGAATGTTCAAAGAGTGAAAGCCTTTGCAATTCACAAATTCAGTTGGCTGGTCCCAGGGAACTCTAATGGCCACATGACTTCAGTCAATGACCCCCTGGACTCCTTGCACTCTAGGGAAATGAACGATGGAACTGAAGGCTGATGACCTTGCTGCCTGGCTGTCCTCGTCTACTAAGAAATAAATTAAATCATTGACATGCCGGATTATTGGTCATCTCCTTTATGTACCTGTGAGTGCCAGCCTGGAAGATACCACATATATTGCCCGTTGAGCCCTGGAAAGCACTGCTTGTGAAAAAATTGAATGCCGCAGTCATCTCGAGGGCAACCGGCATGGGGTTCCCACCAAAATCACATGGTTGCAGGTCTTGCTGAACGATCCCACAAATCTCAGTGACCATTTCATGTGACATCCTCAGTCGAATCTGGCAATGCCTCTCCAACATCTGAAGGTAGTTAGTCCTTGTCCCGAGGATGCATTGACTAGCCAGCATCCATCTTCTCTGATGCCTTCCCTGGATGGTATCATTCTGAGCAGCCACCGCCTCTTATACTGCTTGCAGATGGTGTTGCTACCTCAACTGCTGAGGGGCAAAAGTCCTCCTCGCTGACAGCCTCTCTTCTTGCTCCCAAGGTTGTAAAAACATTGGGTGTATGAGACCCATGTCATTACAGCTTTATAACTGTTTGAATAAGACAGACATTGAAAAGAAAACTTGTTTGATGTTCAACCACTGAACTCATAAGCAGAGAGGTTCTATGCGTCGCCAGCAGCAACTCCACTCACCCAACACTAGCCTCCTCCCACTTCGATCTGTCCTCCTGGCATGAGTTTTAGTGTTCTTTTGCAAAATGGTGTTCATCCAATTCGAGGCCTCAGAGGATCATGAAGTAGAATCAGTTTGGGTGGAAATTCGGAATAACAGAAGTCAGAAAACATTGGTGGGAGTAATTTACAGGCCCCCTAACAGTAGTTATACTATTGCACAGAACATTAATTGGGAAATTATTGGAGCGTGTAAAAAAGGTAATGTATTAATTGTGGAGGACTTTAATCTGCATATAGACTGGGACAATCAAATTGGCAGCAGTGGTCTAGAAGATGAGCTTGAAGAATGTTTTCATAACAGTTTATTGGAGAAATACATTGTAGAACCGATTAGGGATAAAGCTATCTTAGATCTCGTATTGTGTAATGAATCAGGGTTAATAAGCAATTTCATAGTAAAGGATCTACTGGGAAGCAGTGATCAAAATACCATTGAATTTCATGTCAAGTTTGAAAGTGACCCATTTCAGTGAACTTATAAGCAGGAGAGGTTCTATGCGTCTCCAGCAGCAACTCCACCCACCCAACACTAGCCTCCTCTCACTTCGATCTGCACTCCTGGCATGCCCACGTGAGTTTTAAGAATCTTAAAGCCGATTACGAAGGTATGAGGGGAGAACTGGCTAATGTTAATTGGGTAAACAGACTGGAAGGTAGGGCAGTAATTAAACGGTGGGAAACATTTAAAGAAACAATTCACAGGGTTCAACAAAAGTACATTCCATTCAAAAACAAAAACTCGCCAAGACAGACCAATCCATGGCTCACTCAAGAAGTTAAGGACAGTATTAGATTAAAAGAGGCTTACAATGTTGTAAAAAAAAAAGTAGCAAGTCTGAGTGGGAGTGTTTTAGAAACCAAAGGGCCACCAAAACGTTGATAAAAAGAGAAAAATAGAAAATGAGTGTAAACTAGCCAGTAATATAAAAGCTCTTATAAAAACAGATTGTAAGTACATAAAAAGGAAAAGAGTAGCTACAGTAGACATTCGTCCCTTAGAGGCAGAGACAGCAGAAATCATGGGGAATGAAGAAATGGCAGAGGCATTGAACAAATATTTTGAGTGTGTCTTTGCAGAAGACACAAGTTCCATAGCAGAAATAGGCAGTAACCTAGGGGCTAAAAAGAGTGAGGAAATTAAAGAAATTGATATCAGCTGAGACAAAGTATTGGAGAAACTTGAGGGACTAAAATCTGACAAGACCCCGGGACCAGATGGCCTACACCCTAGGGATTTAAAAGAGATAGCTGCAGAGATAGTGGATGCGCTGGCTATGATTTTCCAGAATTCCTTAGATTCAGGAATGGTCCCGTCAGATTGGAAATGTTACACTGCTTTTCAAGAAAGGAGGTAGAGAGAAAACAGGGAACTACAGGACAGTGAGCCCAACATCAGTTGTTGGGAAGATGCTGGAAACTATTATTAAGGAAGTCTTAACAAAGCAGAGTATTATCAGAACAAGTCAGCATGGTTTTATTAAGGGAGATCCTGTTTGACAAACTTATTAGAGGTTTTTGAGGATGTAACTAGTAGGGTAGATAAAGGGGAACCAGTAGATGTAGTATACGCGGATTTCCAAAAGCATTCGATAAGGCGTCACATTAAAGATTAAGAGGTAAGATTAGGGCTCATGGTGTTGGGGGCAATATATTGCGTAGATAGAGGATTGGTTAACAGACAGGAAGCAGAGAGAGGGCATAAATGGGGCATTTTCAAGTTGGCAGGCAGTGAATATGGAGGTGCCGCAAGGATTAATGCTGGGGCCTGAGCTATTTACACTCTATATTCAAGAGTTGGATGAAGAGACAGAGATAATTTATGTAAGTTTGTTGACGATACAAAGCTCGGTGGAAAGGTAAGCTGTGGGGAGGACATAGAGAGGCTGCAAAGAGATAGACAGGTTAACTGAGTGGGCAACAAGATGGCAAATGGAGTATAATGTAGGGAAAGTTGTTCACTTTGGTTGTAAAAATAGAAAAGCAGAATTTTATTTTTAAAAAGGCGTGCAACTCAAGTGTTAATGCTGAGAGAGACTTGGGGGTACTCGTACAAGGAACGCACAAAGTTAACATGCAGGTGCAGCAGGCTATTAGGAAGGCAAATGGCATGTTGGCCTTTATTGCAAGGGTATTGGAGTACAGGAATAAAGAAGTCTTACTAAAATTGTACAAGGCTTTAGTGAGACCGCACCTGGAATACAGTGTGCAGTTTTGTTCTCCACATTTAAGAAAGGATATACTTGCACTGGAGATGGTGCAGCGAAGATTTACTAAATTGGTCCCTGGGATGAGAGGATGGTCCTATGATGAGAGGCTGAGTAAATTGGGCCTATATTCTCTGGCATTTAGAAGGAGAGGCGATCTAATTGAGACATTCAAGATTCTGAAATGGCTTAATAGGGTAGAAGCTGAAATTGTTTCCACTGGTCGGGGAATCTAGAACGTGGGGGCACAGTCTCGTAATAAAGGAGTCAATCATACAGGACTGAGAGGAGGAGAAATTACTACACTCAAAGGGTTGTGAATCTTTGAAATTCTCTACCCCAGAGGGTTGTGGATGCTACATCGTTTAATACATTTAAGGATGGGATAGATAGATTTTTAGTCTCATGGGGAATCGAGGGACATGAGGAGCGGGCAGGAAAGTGGACCTGAAGCCCAAGATCAGCCATGACCATATTGAATGGCGGAGCAGGCTCGATTGGGTCATATGGTCTACTTCTGCTCCTATTTCTTGTGTTCTTGCAAATTCCTCCACCTATCACCATTTTCCGGCCACCCACCAGCCTGCTCCAGTCACCCTTAAACCATCCAACATTACCTTGCACCATCCGTCTGCAACCCTTGAACCTCCCCCTCCTATTACACTGGATTGTGTAATTAACATTTACATGGCATCTCTACCCCCCATGCCTACATCTGTCCCAATCGAAATGCCCAATCTCGCTCTTTCCTCCAGTTATCAACCTTAATAGTCATCCTATCTCATGCCCTGCCCTAAAAGGCCTTCAATACCTGATCATGACTTTGGACTGGCCCCCCCTACCTAACCACACTGCTCCCAATGACAGTAGCCATCCCCTCTGCCAGCCAGTACCCTGAATTCACCTCACAGGACCCCAAAGTTGATAGTACTCACCTCTCCCTTTCAGTCGATCATGTGCCTCACCATTATCTGCTCCAAGGGCGGCACAGTGGCGCAGTGGTTAGCACCGCAGCCTCACAGCTCCAGGGACCTGGGTTCGATTCCAGGTACTGCCTGTGTGGAGTTTGCAAGTTCTCCCTGTGTCTGCGTGGGTTTTCTCCGGGTGCTCCGGTTTCCTCCCACAAGCCAAAAGACTTGCAGGTTGATAGGTAAATTGGCCATTATAAATTGTCACTAGTGTAGGTAGGTGGTAGGGAAATATAGGGACAGGTGGGGATGTTTGGTAGGAATATGGGATTAGTGTAGGATTAGTATAAATGGGTGGTTGATGTTCGGCAACGACTCGGTGGGCCGAAGGGCCTGTTTCAGTGCTGTATCTCTAATCTAATCTAATCTAATCTAACCACCACCACCACACCTAGAACACTAGGCCCTTCCCTCCTCCGCACTTCCAGGCACCGACCCCTGTCCGCTGCCTCCCTGACTTTCCTCCTCCACACCCGAACCCCAACCTCTCAAACTCCTCACCACCATTCTCCCTTTCTGGTCCCCAGCCAGCAGCCAAACATCCATTGCGATGTTGCCCCCCCTTGTGCCGAAGAGTTCAAGAAAGAAAACCACTGACCTCAGACACAACTGCACAAAGCCAACTCATGCTCGCCACCTTTAAATGAACGTGAGCAGAGCGCCAGGAGATTCCTGTGGGCCAATGATTGAATCTGGTAGGTAGGACTTAATGTCAATTAATTATAAGGTAATGAGTATTCATGGTATGAAAATGTATTAAGTTGGAACCCGCCACAGGATGGCATGAAGCCCGACCCACAACAAAAACAGCACTGATTTACTCTCCAAATTTTAACCTGCTACCGGGGGATCAAAATATGACCTCCCGCCTAATTAAGTCACCCCACCCGCCACGAATCCAGCTCTTGCAGGCCCCATAAAATTCCTCCCCACGTTTCTGATGTAATGTGTGTACTGTCAATGCATAGAATGAAATCAAAAGATATGTAATAATGTACAGCAGTTATACATGGGATGGTACTACGTTTCACACAACTATCATCCATACACCCAACTCAATCAATTGCTGCTCATATCCTGGCTGTTCCTCATTGTGCTCATGGTCCTCTAACATGTGAACATATTCTTTGTTCTTTCTCCTCAAACAAATCTTCATTAGTTTAAGTGTGATATGTTCTATTGTGATGGTATTTTGATGATGTAATCCTTAAAACAGATATTTCTCTAGCTGAGAGAAGAAAATAAAAATTGTTTTGATACTTATAGCGTCCATAGTGGGAGACAGCTCGTAGACTGGATTTATTTTTACATGAGATTTGGATACACAACCCAAAAATCTAGCATAAGCAAATGAAACATAAGCAACAGCATGCATGTTGAACTGTTAAGCTATAGGGTAAGAAACTATAATTGCAGAGGTGTGCATTAATTAACTCAATAGTGCTACCAGACCAAGCTTGGTACATTTGCATAATACTTCATTTTGTTTTTTTTTAAAAAGCATGTTCATGTTACCAATATTATGAACATCTACTGCAGAATGCAACACTATATCCAAAAAGCCACTTATCTCAAGTTCAAAATCGTGTTTTGTTGATCCGCCTAGGATAAAACTGCATTCCAAAATATATTTTAATGGCAGTTTTACATTGTCATACTTGCATACATAAAGCTAGGAAACAAATTCATTATTGATTGAATGGTCATGATATAATAAATCATAGCTATTAGATGTTAAAACATTGCCAATTTTCAAAAGTAATGTTAAAACAATCATACTGGCAAGTTATGCACAAAAACATCAGTCTACATTACCATTCAGAAAACTGGATGCCAAAGTCCAATTTTACACAAATTATTAGTAACTGTTTTAACATGCAGATACCTTGCATGTCAGTTTATACTACAACCCTAACCTTCATGTTATTTGGGATATATATAAACCCCAACCACGACCATCCCCACCCCAGAGTGCATGATTCAATATGATCAGACATTTATGTCACAGAATTGTGCAGCTCGAGTCTCAAAAAAAAAAATTTTTTGCATTGGTCTCAACTGGTACGCCACATTTATTTGCTCCATCAATCCAGATTCATAACATCTCCGTACAGGAGAGGACAATATTCCTCGTCCTTGATTCTATCCTAATCACTAATTGAGCTGGAAAAAAGGCTATATTTCTACTATGGTTTTTGATGTCGATTCTAATTTTTGGGGGGCAATAATAGACTGATGGCACATCTATAAATTAAAACATATCTAAGTTTCTTCAATAGGTTTGATATTTAAGCAATCAATCCTTCTAACTGACACTGCAAAGAAGTTTGAGGTATCACACCATAGTGAGGCACAACTTCACATCAGAGGGGAAGGTAATAATTCATGATTTCTAAAATGTCCTGTGATTCATAGTTAACTGACTGGAAGAAAGCAAGTTGAACACTGTATTAGATGTGAATAACATTTGATTAAATGAATCTTTCATTATTAAATTGAGACACATTTGGTGAGCTTTTCGGCTCTGACAGCAGCCAAATTCAAGTCTGTTTGTGCATATTCGAACCAGTATGATCGCTGTGAACTGAAAAGGACTCAACTCTTTTCAAGTTATTAACATCTGAATAAACCATTCACCTTCATATCTAGCGTAACGTGCTTCATTTGCATAAACATCTTCATCATCTTCTAGTGGTGTGTATCCAGATCCTACAACACAAAATAAAAAACAAAACTGGACAAAACAATCTTGTTAGAAATTGTGTGTCATTACAACATATGAACACACATACGAATTAAGAGCAGGAGCAGGCCATTCACCCCCTCAAGCCTGCTCCACCATTTAATAAGATCATGGCTGATCTGATTGTGGTCTCAAATCTACTTTCCTGTCTACCCCTATAATCTTTGACTCCCTTGTCAATCAAGAATCTATCTAGCTCAGCCTTAAAAATATTCAATGACCCAGCCTCCACTGCCCTCTGGGGAAGAGAATTCCACAGACTAATTACCGTCTGAAGGGAAAATGTTCTCCTTATCTCTGTCTTAAACGGGAGACCCCCTTATTTTTAAACAGTGTCCCATAGTTGTCTTCTTTGGCCTCCTTATCTCGAGAGACAATGGGTAAGCGCCTGGAGGTGGTCAGTGGTGTGTGGAGCAGCGCCTGGAGTGGCTATAAAGGCCAATTCTAGAGTGACAGGCTCTTCCACAGTTGCTGCAGAAAAATTTGATTGTCGGGGCTGTTACACAGTTGGCTCTTCCCTTGCGCTTCTGTCTTTTTTCCTGCCAACTGCTAAGTCTCTTCAACTCGCCACACTTTAGCCCCGCCTTTATGGCTGTCCGCCAGCTCTAGCGAACGCTGGCAAATGACTCCCACGACTTGTGATCAATGTCACAGGATTTCATGTCGCGTTTGCAGACGTCTTTAAAGCGGAGACATGGACGGCCGATGGGTCTGATCCCAGTGGCGAGCTCGCTGTACAATGTGTCTTTGGGGATCCTGCCATCTTCCATGCGGTTCACATGGCCAAGCCATCTCAAGCGCCGCTGACTCAGTAGTGTGTATAAGCTGGGGATGTTGGCCGCCTCGAGGACTTCTGTGTTGGAGATACGGTCCTGCCACCTGATGCCAAGTATTCTCCGGAGGCAGCGAAGATGGAATGAATTGAGACGTCGCTCTTGGCTGACATACGTTGTCCAGGCCTCGCTGCCATAGAGCAAGGTACTGAGGACACAGGCCTGATACACTCGGACTTCTGTGTTCCGTGTTCCCATAGTTGTAGACTCTCCCATAAGGGGAAACATCCTCTCAGCATCACCCTGTCAAGTCCCTTCAGCATCTTATATGTTTCAATAAGATCACCTTCTAAACTCCAATGGGTATAGGCCCAACCTGCTAAACCTTTTCTCATAAGACAATCACTTCATCCCAGGAATCAGTTGAGTGACCCTTCTCTGAACTGCTTCTAATGCAATTATATCCTTTAAGTAAGGAGACCAAAACTGTGCATAGTACTCCAGATGTACTCTAGCTAAGGCCCTGTACAGTTGTAGTAATACTTCCCTACACAATTCCCCTTGCAATAAATACCAACATTCCATTTGCCTTCCTGATCACTTGCTGTACCTGCATACTAACTTTTTGTGAATCACGTAGCAGGACACCCAGATCCCTCTGTACCGCAGAGTTCGGCAATCTTCCTCCATTTAGATAATATACTGCTTTTCTATTCTTCCTGTTAAAGTGGACAAGTTCACATTTCGCCACATCAAACTCCATCTTTCATATTTTTCTCCACTCACATAACCTATCTATATCCCTTTTGCAGACTCCTTGGACTGGATTTTACTGGGTCCTCGACATTGGGCCCTATGGCAGGTGGGGGTGGGCCGGACCGATCCTCCTGGCGACAGCGAGAGTTTGTGGGGCTGGGTGTCAGGACCAGAATTTCAATATTTAAATCAATAAAATGTTTACATTTAAATAAACTTACCTTCAATCTTCTAGGTCTATTCTAAATACCAATGACATAAAGGGATATGGGGATAGTGTGGGAAAAAGGCATTGAAGTGGATGATCAGCCGTTGTAGTATCGAATGGCGGAGAAGGCTCGATGGGCTGAATGGCCTACTCCTCCTCCTATGTTCCTATGGGCCTGCCTCGATCTTCAGTGCGGCAGCCGGCACTCCTGCACTTTCAATTCCCTGTCAGGGGAAAGCAGGCATGACACTGGTTGGGGAGGCGGGGGTGGGAAGGCTGTGGCAGAGCAGGGAGTTAAGATTTTAGTGCTGGGGGGGACAGGGTCAAATAAGCATCATGAGTATAGGAGACAGTGGGAAGGGGTGACCTTTAAACTTTTTACAGTCAGGGGTTGGGGGTGGGGAGGTCATATTTCAAAGGTACGTGTTTTTGGGGAGGGGGGCAGAGGACAGAATACGTAATGTTATTGATATGTGGGGGGGAGGAGGCGGGGAAGGGGCATTAGAATATTATTCCATACATTTTTTTGGGGGGGTGGGGGTCTCTTTAAAAATTTAGATTTGCCAGTAGGGCCGGCTGCCCTTTAAAAATGCTGCCACTGCCTACACACAGGCAGCTGACGCCTTTGTCGGCGTCGGACAGCCCACCTCTCCATGTGATTGGGAGGGTGGGCTGACCCAGCTTTATAAATGAGCCGCCGCGCAACCCGCACATGCAGGCAGCTATTTTTCACCCGCTGCCAGCAGTGGTAGCGGGCTCTTAAAATCCTGGCCCTTATGTCCTCCTCACAAATTATTTTCCAACCTACCTTTGTCATCAGAAAATTTAGCTACCATACATTCTGTCCCTTGAGTCATTGATACAGATTGTAAACAGTTGAGGCCCCTGCACTGATCCTTATGTCATTCCATTAGTTACTGCTTACCAACCTGAAAATGGCCCATTTATCCCTACTCTGTTTTCTGTTAACTAACCAATCGTCTATTCATGCTAATATGTTACCCCCTACACCATGGGCTCTTATTTTGTGCAGTAACCTTTGATGTGGCACCTTATCAAATGCCTTTTGCAAATCTAAGTACACCACATCTACAGGTTCCCTATATCCACCTTGCTTGTTACTTCCTCAAAGAACTCTATTAGATTAGTCAAACAACCATCTCCAACAAGAGAGAATCTAACCATTTCCCCTTGACATTCAATGGCATTACCATCGCTGAATTCCTCCACTATCAACATCATGGGGTTACCATTGACCAAAAACTGAACTGGAGTAGCCATATAAATACCATGGCTACAAGAGCAGGTCAGAGGCTAGGAATCCTGTGGCGAGTAACTCATCTCCTGACTCCCCAAAGCCTGTCCACCATCTACAGGGCACAAGTCAGAAGTGTGATGGAATACTCTCCACTTGCCAGGATGGGTGAAGCTCCAACAACACTCAAGAAGCTCGACACCATCCAGGACAAAGCAGCCTGCTTGATTGGCATCCCATCCTCAAAATTCACACCCTCCACCACCGACACACAGTGGCAACTGTGTGTATCATCTACAAGATGCACTGCAGCAACGCACCAAGGCTCCTTAGACAGCAACTTACAAACCCGCGACCTCTACCAACTAGAAGGACAAGGGCAGCAAATACATGGGAATACCACAACCTGCAAGTTCCCCTCCAAGTCACACATCATCCTGACTTGGAACTAGATCGCCGTTCCTTCACTGTCGCTGGGTCAAAATCCTGAAACTCCCTTCCTAACAGCACTGTGGGCATACCTACACCACATGGACTGCAGCGGTTCAAGAAGGCAGCTCACCACCACCTTCTCAAGGGCAATTAGGGATGGGCAATAAATGCTGGCTTAGCCAGTGATGCCCACATCCCATGAATGAATTTAAAAAACACAATTTCCCTTTCACAAAACCATGCTGACTCTGCCTGATCTTAAGATTTTTTAAGTGCCTTGCTATAAACTCCTGAATAATAGATTCTAGCATTTTCCTAACAACAGATGTTAGGCTAACTGGCCTGTGGTTTCCTGCTTTCTGTCTCCCTCCTTTCTTGACTAGAGGAGTTACATTCGCTAATTTCCAATCTGATGGGACCTTTCCAGAATCGAGGGAATTTTGGAAAATTACAACCAACGCCTCCACTATCTCAGCAGCTACTTCTTTTAAGACCCTATGATGCAAGCCATCAGGTCCTGTGGACTTGTCAGCCTTTAGTTCTAATAGTTTTCTCAGTACCCTTTCTCTGGTGATTGTAATTGTTTTAAGTTCCTCCCTCCCTTTCGCCTCTTGATTTACAACTATTTCTGGAATGTTATTTGTGTCTTCTACAGTGAAGACGAACACAAAGTATTTATTCAATTCTTCTACCATTTTCTTATTTCCCATTATTAATTCCGCAGACTCTCTCTCTAGAAGACCAACTCTCACTTTAGTCACTCTTTTCCTTTTTAAAGTGTATAAGCATAAGTGAAAGAATGAACATGTATTTATGCAGCCACTTTCATATCCTCAGAATATCCCAAATTGTTTCATTGCCAAGAAATTGCTTCTGATGTGTAGTTTTTGTGAGCAAACTTGATGGAAGGCTGAAGTGAGCATTCTCTCCCACCTCTGGTGCTTTTTCCATTTCAAATAGTTGAATTTAGTCAATATGTTGCCGTATTTTAAAGTACAACAATGTAATGAACTGTAATCAAAGGACTGACCATTAAGTTTATATGTGTACTTCAAAGCTGTTGTCAGTGACTATATTAAAATGTAGTAAGTGACAAAGCAGCACTGTTTGAAACACCTGAATTATGCTTAAACTTCAGCAGTCCAAAAATAAATTCTGCTGCATCAGAACGCCATGTTTAAACCATAATGCAATGCTTCAAAATATGCTCAAGAATTGTTGGTGCAAAAGCTTTTGTATCCTATGGGGACATGCTCAAAGCCCACGTGTACTGTGGTCAGCTGCCTGCTAGCATCTCAAGTATTGGTGCTGTGCGTTGTCTAAACTGTGGAAAGTGTTAGCGCTACTTGTTACCTGTGTATTAGCGCTGTGTTTTCCGTACTCTGGGGATTGCTACTATTGTGTGTTAAATCGAACAACAGAGGAGCATTAGTGTTTTGCCTGAAATTTGGGCAAACCCTGGGGAGTATGAATACTGCATGTTGTTTGAGATCTGCAGAGTATTAGGGCTATGCGTCATCTGAGACCTGGGCAGTTTTTGTGCTAATTGTTATCTGCAGCTACATGTTGTCTGCATTATTATACATTGGCAACTAATTCTACACAGTCAAGCACTGCCGGAAGATAGCACTGCTGCCTACAGCTCGACCACCACTTACTGGATCAAATTATAGATTCCAGGCAGAAAGCTGGTTAATATACAAACACGATGTTGAAATTTGTTCCCTTGTATTTCAAAATTATTTTAAGACTACTGGGTAGTAAGTACTAAAATGTTGAAAACAAAATCCCATCAGTAAATCGAGCTGAACAGTACTGATGCATTCCGGAAACTTTGGTATCCTGCACATGCTCAGACAGCATGCAGCTCAGAGTCACAGCTTTGGGCTAAAACGTCAAGTCTAAGCCAAGCTTTTGGGAGTATCTGAGGAACTAAAAGATACAAAAAACAATTTCAATGGAGATATGTAATTAAGTTATAGTAAAACATGCACCTTATTTTGTTAAAACTGATATGTAGTCGATCTTAAAAAAATGTAATGACTGTTGATTACATTTCCTAGCAGCAGATGGCAATGAAATAGCCCTAATTTTGCTCCCAGTGGCAAAGGAATGGCACTGACATTGGTACCTAGCTGACAATCACCCATAGACTTTTCATGAGTTTGTCAGTTGAGATTTTCCAGCATGGGGATCGATGGTATCTGTGAACAGGGCAAACAACAGCAAAACTCTTCAACCAAGTAGACTGAAATATGCTCACTGAGACAGAGTCCACTCCCAAAGCATAAAGAAGGAAATATAAAATAGATCTAAATGATATACAGAAAGCAAAATAAAGATTGGGAAACACAGATTTAAAAAAAAAAGAGACAAAACAGAAAAAGTAATACATTTTTTTAAATTCTACAAAATTAATTTTCTTCTGCAAGAATAAAACGCCACACTTATAAAATTCATTTTTCAGGGCCAATGAGTATGACATTAAAAACACCTAAATACAGCAGCCCCAACTTTTCGAACCGTCTTTAGTGCAGAACTTATGGGCAAGTACCTCAACTTCATGCCATTACAGTGATTTCAATGCCAAGTCTGTCTTAGAGGAGCAGGGCATCTTGGACAGTAAGTCTGGATTGCCATGTTTAACTGCACAAGTGCAGACCCCAGAGGTTGCTATCAGGTTTAGAACAAAGAACAGTAAAGCACAGGAACAGGCCGTTCGGCCCTCCAAGCCTACGCCGATCTTGATGCCTTCCTAAACTAAAACCTTCTGCACTTCCGGGGACCGTATCCCTCTATTCCCATCCGATTCATGTATTTGTCAAGATGCCTCTTAAACATCGCTATCGTACCTGCTTCCACCGCCTCCCCCAGCAGCAAGTTCCAGGCACTCACCACCCTCTGTGTAAAGAACTTGCCTTGCACATACCCTCTAAACCTTGCCCCTCTCACCTTAAACCTATGTCCCCTAGTAACTGACTCTTCCACCCTGGGAAAAAGCTTCTGACTATCCACTCTGTCCATGCCACTCATAACTTTGTAAACCTCTATCATGTCGCCCCTCCACCTCCGTCGTTCCAGTGAAAACAATCTGAGTTTATCCAACCTCTCCTCATAGATAATGCCCTCCAGACCAGGCAACATCCTGGTAAACCTCTTCTGTACCCTCTCCAAAGCCTCCACGTCCTTCTGGTAGTGTGGCGACCAGAATTGCATGCAATATTCTAAGTGTGGCCTAACTAAGGTTCTGTACAGCTGCAGCATGACTTGCCAATTTTTATACTCTATGCTCCGACCGATGAAGGCAAGCGTGCCGTATGCCTTCTTGACTACCTTATCCACCTGCGTTGCCACTTTTAGTGACCTGTGGACCTGTACGCCCAGATCTCTCTGCCTGTCAATACTCCTAAGGGTTCAGCCATTTACTGTATACTTCCCACCTGTATTAGACCTTCCAAAATGCATGACCTCACATTTGTCCGGATTAAACTCCGGCTGCCATTTCTACGCCCATATCTCCAACCGATCTATATCCTGCTGTATCCTCTGACAATCCTCATCACTGTCCGCAACTCCACCAACCTTTGTGTCGTCCGCAAACTTACTAATCAGACCAGCTACATTTTCCTCCAAATCATCTATATATACTACAAAGAGCAAAGGTCCCAGCACTGATCCCTGCGGAACACCACTAGTCACAGCCCTCCATTCAGAAAAGCACCCTTCCACTGCTACCCTCTGTCTTCTATGACCGAGCCAGTTCTGTATCAATCTTGCCAGCTCACCTCTGATCCCGTGTGACTTCACCTTTTGTACCAGTGTTTACTCTGAAATAATGGTAAAAGCTGATAGCCTCGCCATTGTTATTAGGGTAAATTCTGGACAAGTATAACTTTACTATTTGCCATATTAGGTTTACCTAAATAAATTCCTTGTAGATAACACAATAGCCAATTCAACTTGACCTGGTTTACTTACTATGAATTGAAACTGCAATAAACAATCAAGATCAACTTATCCACTGCAACCTAATATGTAGCATTATATAATTTCATATTAATAAACCTATATAACTATTTTGGACTTTTAGGAAACATCTCAATATACGTTTGGCATGGATTTGTTGATAACATGCAGTTTCAAAGTGCACTGGAAGATCTGAAGAACAATAGACAAGTATATGTTTAAACCAGAGTTCAACAGCCAGCTAGCTCAAAAAAATATACACAAGTGTCTGAAGCCGAACTATTTATGATGTTTTCTGATCCAACAAAGCAAGTGCATTTGTTTAACTGCTGCCAGTCATTCTATCCAAGCCAGCCATTTCATGTTGCTCCTGATTAAGATAGCCAAAAACATTATGGGCTGGACTTTGCGGTGCCAATAACAGCGAATGCTGTCGGAAAGGCACAAACTCCAGCATGTGAAAGCGCTTTGTGTTAGTGGCATAGTAAGGATTATAAATTTTGGTTTTTGCACATCCTTTTTCAACACATGCTTGAAGATGGCTGGGATGAAGAAACCTCTTCTGAATGACTCTGGACAGTTTCAGTTCCGTTCCAAAATAGGAGGGAGTTTTTTTTTAAATTCACTTCACGTGGGCGTCACTGGCTGGGCCAGCATTTATTGCCCATCCCTAATTGTCTTCGAGAAGGTGGTGGTGAGCTGCCTTCTTAAACCACTGCAGTCCATGTGGTGTAGGTATACCCACAGTGCAGTTAGGGAGAGAGTTCCAGGACAGTGAAGGAACGGCGATCTAGTTCCAAGTCAGGATGGTGTGTGGCTTGGAGGAAAACTTGCAGGTGGTGGTGTTCCTATGCATCTGCTGCCCTTGTCCTTCTAGGTGATAGAGGTCGTGGGTTTGGAAGGTGCTGCCCGAGTAGTCTTGGTGCATTGCTGCAGTGCATCTTGTAGATGGTACACACTGCTGCCATTGTGCGTTGGTGGTGGAGGGAGTGAATGCTTGTGAATGGGGTGACAATCAACCGGGTTGCTTTGTCCTGGATGGTGTCGAGCTTCCCGAGTGTTGTTGGAGCTGTACCCATCCAGGCAAGTGGAGAGTATTCCATCACATTCCTGACTTGTGACTTGTAGTTGGTGGACAGGCTTTGGGGAGTCATGACGCGTGTTGCCCGCCACAGGATTCCTAGCCTCTGACCTGCTGTTGTCGCCACGGTATTTATATGGCTACTCCAGTTCAGTTTCTGGTCAATGGTAAGCTCCAGGATGTTAGTGGGGGATTCAGTGATCAAAACGCCATCGAACAACAAAGGGTGATGGTTAGATTTTCTCTTGCTGGAGACGCTCATTGGCTGGCACTTGTGTGGCACGAATGTGACTTGCCACTTATCAGCCCAAGCCTGGATATTGTCCAGGTCTTGCTGCATTTTACTCGGACTGCTTCAGTATCTGAGTCGTTGAGAATGGTGCTGAACATTGTGCAATCAGCAATATTCTCCACTTCTGACCTCGTGATTGAAGGAAGGTCATTGATGAAGCAGCTGAAGATGGTTGGGCCTAGGACATTACCCTGAGGAACTCCTGCAGTGATGTCCTGGAGGTCAATCATTTCAGCTCCAACAACCACAACCAACTTCCTTTGCACTAGGTACGATTCCAACCAGCAGAGAGTTTTCCCTGATTCCCATTGACCTCAGTTTTGCTCGGGCTCCTTGATGCCATATTCGGTCAAATGCTGCCTTGATGTCAAGGACAGTCACTCTAACCTCACCTCTTGAGTTCAGCTCGTTTGTCCATGTTTGAACCAAGGGTGTAATGAGGTCAGGAGCTGAGTGGCCCTGGCGGAACCCAAATTGAGCGTCACTGAGCAGATTATTGCTAAGCAAGTGCCGCTTGATAGCACTGTCTACGACACCTTCCATCACTTTACTGATAATCGAGAGTAGACTGATGGGGTGGTAATTGGCCAGATTGGATTTGTCCTGCTTTTTGTGTACAGGACATTCCTGGGCAATTTTCCACATTGCTGGGTAGATGCCAGTGTTGTAGCTGTATTGGAACAGCTTGGCTAGGAGCGCAGCAAGTTCTGGAGCACAGGTCTTCAGTACTATTGCCGGAATATTGTCAGGGCTCAAAGCCTTTACAGTATCCAGTGCCTTCAGTCGTTTCTTGATATACGTGGAATGAATAGAATTGGCTGAAGACTGGCATCTGTGATGCTGGGGACTTCAGGAGGAGCCGAAATGGATCATCCACTCGACACTTGTGGCTGAAGATTGCTGCAAATACTTCAGCCTTATATGTTACACTGATATGCTGGGCTCCTCCATCATGGAGGATGGGGATATTTGTTGAACCACCTCCTCCTGTTAGTTGTTTAATTGTCCATTCACGACTGAATGTGGCAGGACTGCAGTGCTTAGATCTGATCCATTGGTTGTGGGATTGCTTAGCTCTGTGCATCACATGCTGCTTATGCTGTTTGGCATGCAAGTAGTCCTGGGTTGTTGCTTCACCAGGTTATCACCTCATTGAGGTATGCCTGGTGCTGCTTCTGGCATCTCCTCCTGCACTCTTCATTGAACCAAGGCTGATTCCCCGACTTGTTGGTAATCGTAGAGTGGGGGATATGCCGGGCCATGAGGTTACATATATTGTGGTCGAGTACAATTCTGCTGCTGCTGATGGTCCACAGTGCCTCAAGGATGCCCAGTTTTGCATTGCGAGATCTGTTTGAAATCTGTCACATTTCGCACGGTGGTAGTGTCACACTATACAATGCAAGGTATCCTCAATGTGAAGACAGGACTTTGTCTCCACAAGGACTGTGCGGTGGGTCAGTCCTACCAATACTGTCCTGGACAGATGTATCTGCAGCAGGCAGTTTGGGATGAGGTCAAGTATGCTTTTCCCTCACCACCTACCACAGACCCAGTTTAACAGCTATGTCCTTTAGGACTCTGCCAGCTCGGTCAGTAGTGTGCTACCAAGCCAGTCTTGCTGATGGACATTGAAGTCTCTCAACCAGAGTACATTCTGTGCCCTTGCCACCCTCAGTGCTTCCTCCAAGTGCTATTCAACATGGAGAAGCACGGAGTCATCAGCTCAGGGGGGTGGGGTGGGGGGTGGGGGGGGAAAACAATAGGTGGTAATCAGCAGCAGGTTTCCTTGCCCATGTTTGGCCTGATGCCATGAGACTTCATGTGATCCGGAGTCAACGTTGAGGACTCCCAGGGCAATTTCTTCCTGACTGTATACCACTGTGCCGCCACCTCTGCTGGGTCTGTCCTGCTGGTGGAAGAGAGCATACCCAAGGATGGTGATAGTCGTGTCTGGGCCATTGTCTGTAAGGTATGATTCGGTAAGTATGACTATGTCAGCCTATTGCTTGACTAGTCTGTGGGACAGTTCTCCCAACTTTGGCACAAGCCCCCAGATGTTAGTAAGGAGGACTTTGCAGGGTCGACAGGGCTGGGTTTGCCATCTTCATTTCTGGTGCATAGGTCGATCCAGTTGCATTCTTTATTGACTTTTTAAGCAGTTAGTGGCTCGCTAGGTCATTTCAGAGGGTATTTTAAGAGTCAACCATATTTGTGTGCTTCTAGCATGAGATGGGGTCTAAATTTATTTTATTGAAACATTATTTGCTCTTTTCCCTGATAATTATAAGTATTTCAAGTTCTAAGATCCACTATGGACTCGCAGTTCCTGTTGAAAACCAAGGAGGTTTGTCCAAGATGTTCCCCAGCGGCAGTCAGTCACTAGGTCACACTATGGATGCTAGCCTTTTATTCATGATATTATTTAATTAATTGAATTCCAATTCCCAGCTTCCGTGGTGGGATTTGAATTTATGGCTGCAGCACATTACTCCAGACCTCTGGATCATTAGTCCAGTAACATAACCTTTAATGGAATATATCTGAAGATACTTCACAGGAGCATTAGAAGTTGTATTTGACACCAAGACACACAATGAAATATTAACATGACGACCAAAGGTTTGGTTAAAAAAAGAGTTAGATTTTACAGAGCGTCTTAAAAGGGAAGAGAGGCAGAGACATTTAGGGAAGCAATTCCAGAGCTTAAGGCCTAGGCAGCGGAAGACATGGCCACCAATGGCAGAGTAATTGAAATCAGGGATGTTCAAGAGCCCACATTTAGATTAGTGCTGATATCTCAGAGGATTGTGGGGTGGGAGATTAGAGAGAGAGCGCGCGAGAGGTGAGGCCATGGATGAGAACTTTAAATCAAGCCATTGTTTAACCGGGACCAAATATAGGCCAGTGAGCACAGGGGTGATGGATCAACAGGACTTGGTACGAGTAAGGACATAGGCAGCAGAGTTTTGAATGGCTTCAAGTTTATGGAGGGTTCAATGTGGGAGGCCGGTCAGGAGTGCTTTCTAATAGTCAAGTCTAGAGGTAACAAAGGCATGGATGATGGTTTCAGCAGCAGATGAGCTGAGGCAGGGGCAGAGTTGGACAATGTTACAGAGATGGGAATAAGTGGTCATAGTGATGGTGCAGATATGTGGTTGGAAGCCCATCTCAGGTACAAATATGACACCAAGGTTGCGAACAGTCTGCTTCAGTCTCAGACAGTCGCCAGGAAACAGAATTTGCAGCAGAGACCGAAGACAATGCTTCAGTGTTCCCAATATATTTAAGTGGAGGAAATTTCTGCTCATCCAGTAGTGGATGGCAGACAACCTGTCTGATAATTTAGAGACAGCGGAGGAGCCGAGAGAGGTGGTGGTGGTGATGTAGAACTGGGTGTCGTCTGCATGGAAACTAATGCTGTGTTTTCAGCTGAAGTCGCCAAAGTGCACCATATAGATGAGAAATAGGAGGCCACGGATAGAGCCTTAGGGGACACCAGAAGTAACGGTGCGGGAGCAGGAAGAGAAGCCATTGCAAGTAATTCACTGGCTACAATTAGATAGATAGGAATGGAACCAGACTAGTGCAGTTCAACCCAGCTGGATGGTAGAGGGGACTGGAGGATGGTGGTGTGGTCAGCTGTGTCAAAGGATACAGACAGGTCAAGAATAATGAGGAGGGAAATTTACCTTTGTCACAGTCAGAGTATGCCATTGTGACTTTGATAACAATGTTTTGGTACCATGGCAGGATGGAAACCCGATTGGCGGATTTCAAACGTGGAGTTCCAGGAGATATCGGCATGGATTTGAAAGGTGACAACATGTTTAAGGAATTTGGAGCAGAAAGGGAGGTTGGAGGCAGGGTGCCTCCAACAGTTTGCAAAGACTGTGGGGTCAATATTTGTTTTTTTGAGAAGAGGGATGATGATGACAGATTTGAAGAGAGAGGCACAGTACCTGAAGAGAGAGAACCATTAATAATATCAGCTAACATGGGAACGAGGAAGGCAGGTTGTGTGGTCAGGGTTCAGTGGGAATAGGGTCCATGGAGCAGAAAATGGGTCTCATGGACAAGATGAGCTCAGAGGGGACAGTTTGGGGGGGGGGGGATGGGGGGAGGGTGGTTCGGAGAGAAACTAGAGAATGATGCGAGTCGAGGTCAAGGACAGGAGGTGGTTTAGAAGAGCTTTAGCTCAGCAGGCTAGGGGAAGGTAGCGATGCAGCAGAGGCAGCTGAATGCATTGTCTCAATCTTAGCAACAAAAAAATTCCACAAGTTCCTTGCACTTGTTATTGGAGATGAGGGTAGAGAAGAAAGGGAAAGGAGTTTAAGAAGATGGTTTGTTGTAGAAAAAAAGCTGGGTGGGGGGGTTGGAGGTATCTTTGCATTCCAGGATGGTCCTGGAATATAGTGAGCAGGTTTGGCATGCAAGAGCAAGATAGTGCTTTACATGGTGCAGCCAGATCTGGGCAATAGCTAAACCAGATGTCTGCCATATCCATTCAAGTCTGCATCCCTCGGACTTAAGGGAGCAGAAATAAAAGTGCCATAACTGAGGAACGGCCAGGGTGGAACAGAGTAATGGTTTTAGTGGGCACCATGCCATTAAAGGTGAAAGTGAGGGTGCGGCTGAGCATATCAATCAGTCATTACAGGAATGGTGTTGTGAATGGAGAGCCAAAGATTAGAGTGTTGGAATCTGGAAAGCGCAGTTTTAAGTGAATTGGGAGAGAGTTCCTTTCTAGGGACTGAGACAGAAGGAAGTCAGGTTAGGTGGGATTGTGTATGGAGAGTGCTACAAGGTGATCAGAAATAGCCTTACCTGTGGCTGCAGTAGCAAGGCCCTGTGAGATGGCAAGGTCAAGGGGTGATCGTGAGTTTACATGGAGCGAGAGATTAAGGGAGGATAAGAGGGCAGTGAACTCAGAGGAAAGGGAACATGATGAATTGAGATGAGCGAGGTTGATTAGATTAGATTAGAGATACAGCACTGAAACAGGCCCTTCGGCCCACCGAGTCTGTGCCGAACATCAACCACCCATTTATACTAATCCTATACTAATCCCATATTCCTACCAAACATCCCCACCTGTCCCTATATTTCCCTACCACCTACCTATACTAGTGACAATTTATAATGGCCAATTTACCTATCAACCTGCAAGTCCTTTGGCTTGTGGGAGGAAACCGGAGCACCCGGAGAAAACCCACGCAGACACAGGGAGAACTTGCAAACTCCACACAGGCAGTACCCGGAATCGAACCCGGGTCCCTGGAGCTGTGAGGCTGCAGTGCTAACCACTGCGCCACTGTGCAGTCATTCAGTGCAGAGGCTGAGGGAAGAAAGCAGTGGAGATATTTTGGTGATAAAACTTTCATGGTACTTGGGTGGGCAATGCAAAACAAGGATGTTAAATGAGAGGGCAGATGGGTGAAACAAGAGGAGATGCTCAAAAGGAGGAGAAAGTGCCAGAGGAATAAAGGGACAAGGCAAGGTGTGATTTGGTGTCACTGCCACAACGGTTTGGGTAAAGCAAGAGGTGGAAGATATAGTCAGGCAGGGAGGCTTCATTTAGAGGAAAGGTGTTATTACCCCTCAGCCAGGTCACGATGTCAATGCATTCATTCACAATAAGCCCATGGATGCCAAGGGCCTTGCTCACAAGTGAACAGACATGCTGGAGGGAGATGAGGAGGGGCAGTAATAGCTGATCTGTTGACAGAGTCCACAGGGTTAGCATGGGAGACGAGAGTTGGATGGGAAGAAGATTAGCAAGATTAGTCCCCAGTGGGTGAGCTACGGAGTTGGGGGGTGGGGTGGGAAGGTGGTCAGTTAGAGGGTAGAATGGGACAGTTGGGTTTGCTTTTCACAATGAAGCAGTGCGAGCGCTTCGATGGGATCTTTGGATAGGCTTATCCAAGAGGGAGTCAAAACTAAAATGGCAGCAGGAAAGTTGATGAGTACTGAACTGTTGGGATTGGGTTTTGGGAGAGTGGAGTACCTGAGGGGAGAAATGAAAGAAGACATAACGACAGGGCAGAGGGGTCTAGGAGGTGTATGGAGAAAAGTAAAAAATAAAAGGGAAAGGAAAAAAAAAAAGTGGAAATAGAAGTGATAGGCTTGGGTCAAGAGCCACATCCAAAACACACATGCAAACGAACACAGGGAAAACTGGAGTTACATTGGCCTGGTTACGCAACAATTATTAGGATATATAAAAACATGGTTGTAAATGGGGAATAGATAGGAGACAATAGAAGAGAGTCCAGAATTAAAGTAAGAGATCCTGTGGTGAGATAAAATTGATGTAGGTAGTTTGGAGTCGTCGTGGAGCATCGATGAACTGTTGTCCAACAGTGGGAGCGAGTGAAATCCAAAAGCTATTTGTGGATAAATTATCAGAGGCCTCATTGATGGAGGTATTTCTGTGGAAATGATGATCCAGCAGATGTACACAATTGGTTGTGGGGCAGAAAGATAGAGTCACCATAAGATCCAGAAGTGAGAAATGTACTTCAGCCCGGGCAAGTGAATCTCTGGCCAGGAACAGAGCAGCCACAGATTCAGCAGAGAACTGAAGCTCCTCAGTTACAGCAGTGGTGGTGGATCATCATATCTCCAGACCCAGTAAAAGACTAAGGAGCTGGATGGGAAATTGTGCGAAATATGCATTCAAACCCAATAGAAGGAAAGCCGAGCACCACAATCAGGCCAAGCACGGGGGATGATTCATGATACCAGCACCATGGATCGGAGGCATCCCAAGCACAGGTGTTGAGGTTGTACTGGTGTACGCTGAACATTGCTTGCAATTGGTAAGGGCATTTATGTTTTAGTGTATTGCTTGAAATTGGTAGTAACATTTACATTTAAGCTGGTTAATAAAACTCTGAGGATTCAGAATTTTAAAAGAAAAATATTAAAAATAAATCAAATAAATTACATATAATTCATTATAGTTGTCAGTGTTTTTTTTTAAACAAAAAGCATACCAACAGTGAAGCCCATGTAGGGACTAAACATACATTCAATCATGAAATCATACTACTTCTGCAATCGTTTATTGTACCCGATATGAATTATGACAGTGTTTATTACCTATTGCCAAACTTGCTTTGTATAGTCTCAATTCTAAATGTACTAGATAAAGAAAATATGTAACCATATGCATGGATCAGGAGAAAACACCATAGGAATAGTTCCAGGATTTGGAGCAGAGGAGGATGGAACCATAACTCATGCCCAAAAAATCGAGGGGATGAGGGGCATGTTTCCTTGATTTACACAGTGATTGAGTAGGGATGTATTAGATCCTTAAATAAAAATAATTTACTTATAAAGGAGTTGAGAAATATAAATGTTAGCATTCATTTACAGTGTCACTCTCTGATGGGCATTTCATCCCTTAAGCTCAGTATTCCAAAGCCAAAGCCACCAACTCACTACAAGCTGTTCAAATTACTTTTCTCCCCCAAACTGAATCTAGGTATCTAGTTCTGGAACTTAGCACACTCCAAAACTTGGATCTTACAGAAGTAGTGCCCTGGGAAATTTCCATTTGGGATTCTTCCATATCAATCAGGATGCCAGAATGTCTAAAAGTGGAGACATACAGTTGGACAGCTCTCTTGGCTCCTTGACTCAATATAGAGTCCAGGAGCAGGACTTTTTATTTAATCAATCCTGAGTGGGAAAGTAGATTAACTAGTACATTAAACTACTCCCAAAATTTCCTATCCATGATGTTTCAACTTTTTCTAGGACACAGAAGCCAGGATGTCTGTAATCTATGGTTGTCAGTATCATGAGCTACTTGCCACAAAAAAAAAATCTATGGGCAACTAAAGAGACAATATAAAAGAAAAAGCATACAAAATGCAAGAAAAAAATTCAGATCCTGACCAATGGGAAAGATACTAGGACCTGCAAAGGGTGACAGAGCAGATAGCAAGAGTACAAAAAGGGAATATGAAAAAAGAACTTGCAAGGAATATCAAAATTAACAGAAACATTTACAATTATATTAGAAAAAGAGCGCGGTTGGGAGCAATGTGGGGCCCCTTGAAAACTAATAACAATGATATTGTCAATAAGGAAATGGTAGACATGTTGAATAATTACCTTGAGTCATTATTTACAGTGGTAGAAGATGCCAGCAATCCCAAGGAAACGGTTACTACCTCAGTGAGACAGTTAACGTTAAGATACAAGATATGAACGCCTAAACCAATTTAAAGACTTACATGACAAGATTTCACATTTTAAAACTTTTATAACAACTAAATTAGAAGAAATCCCCATTAACTAAATAATATTTGTAAGTAACCGATACCCCAAATTACAAAGAAAGGTATTTTCTTTACTTATTGAAAGACTTGAATACATCACACCACACTTAGACGTTACACAGTCCTGCTTGATGGCAAAATCTTTGCAGTTAAAAGCCCCAAACCCCTCCCAGTTGCAATGGGTTGCATCTCCCAGACTGTTCTCAAAGTCAATATCCTCTTCGCTCGCTTCTCCAAGCACTTTTGACCTGGACGTCCATGAATAAAGTGATTCTTGATGATCCTATTGGTCTTTTACTTCTCTGCAAACTTCAACTTTCAGGTTCAAGTCTTTGCAGCCTTTCACAGTATCCGTCTTCTCGGAGAGAAGGTGTTACTCTCTCCCTCCTTCCACCCCTCGCCCCCGTTGAGGCTGTAACCACTGGTTTCCTTTCTTACAGCCTGTTTGCCTTCAGAAAATCTGTTAAATTTATCTGGAATCAAAAGTCAATTGTCTATTGTCCTTTTCCAATATGAAAAGTCCACAAGTCCGATTTCAGCAGAGCCACCTGGACTTTCTATCGTTGCCAGGTGTTAGCAGCTGTCATGCACATTTGCATCCTCAGAATCACCGACTCCTTGTTTACAATCCGGAGGTCTGGGAGGCTGAAACCCATTGTTCTTCAGGTGTTATACTCCTGCAGTCTCTGCTTTTCAAAAAAAAAATTCTGTCTTTCCTTTAAGCAGAGTGGATGTGAGGTCACCCAACTTCTCTGACTCCATCTTAAACTTCTAAAAATCACAGTTATTAAAACATCATGTTATTACAAACACCAGGAGGGAAATAGAAAGCAATGAAGGTGAACAAGGTAAAAGAGACAAACGAAAATCCCGTCGGAGAGAAGAGCAGAACTTCTTCAAGGTAGGCATTCCTGGAAGAGAAGTGGCAGTGAATTAAACACTAAAATAAAAGCAAAATACTGCGGATGCTGGAAATCTGAAACAAAAACAAGAAATGCTGGATTCACTCAGCAGGTCTGGCAGCATCTGTGGAAAGAGAAGCAGAGTTAACGTTTCGGGTCAGTGACCCTTCTTCGGAACTGACAAATATTAGAAAAGTCACAGATTATAAACAAGTGAGGTGGGGGTTGGGCAAGAGATAACAAAGGAGAAGGTGCAGATTGGACCAGGCCACATAGCTGACCAAAAGGTCACGGAGCAAAGGCAAACAATATGTTAATGGTGTTTTGAAAGACAAAGCATTAGTACAGATTAGGTGTGAATATACTGAATATAGAACATCAGCAAGTGCAAACCTGAAGAAAAACAACCTGAAAAAAACAGTGGGTAAGCAAACTGAACAAACTAAGATGAAATGAAATAAATGCAAAAAATGTAAAAAGGAATGCAAAAAAAAGGAAGAAAAAATAACTAAAAATGACTAAAAATGAAAGTAAAGTGGGGGGCTGTCATGCTCTGAAATTATTGTCTTTTTGTGGGATATGTCGAGCATTCTTTGTTCCAGTCCTACTCAGGCCCCCTCCCCCAACTCTTTTTCCGGTACATTGATGACTGTATCGGTGCCGTTTCCTGCTCCCGCCCCGAACTCGAAAACTTTATCAACTTTGCTTCCAATTTCCACCCTTCTCTCACCTTTACATGGTCCATCTCTGACACTTCCCTTCCCTTCCTCGACTTCTCTGTCTCCATCTCTGGGGATAGGTTGTCTACCAATATCCATTATAAGCCCACTGACTCCCACAGCTACCTCGACTACACTTCTTCACACCCTACCTCCTGTAAGGACTCCATTCCATTCTCCCAGTTTCTACGTCTCCGACGCATCTGCTCTGATGATGCTACCTTCCATGACGGTGCTTCTGATATGACCTCCTTTTTCCTCAACCGAGGATTTCCCCCCACTGTGGTTGACAGGGCCCTCAACCGTGTCCGACCCATTCCCCGCACCTCTACCCTCACCCCTTCCCCTCCCTCCCAGAACCGTGACAGGGTTCCCCTTGTCCTCACTTTTCATCCCACCAGCCTCCATATCCAAAGGATCATCCTCCGCCATTTTCGCCACCTCCAGCGTGATGCCACTACCAGTCGCATCTTCCCCTCCCTTCCCCTGTCAGCATTCCGAAGGGATCGTTCCCTCCGCGACACCCTGGTCCACTCCTCCATTACCCCCACCACCTCGTCCCCGTCCCAGGGCACCTTCCCTTGCAATCGCAGGAGGTGTAATACCTGCCCATTTACCTCCTCTCTCCTCACTATCCCAGGCCCCAAACACTCCTTTCAGGTGAAGCAGCGATTTACTTGTACTTCTTTCAATGTAGTATACTGTATTCGCTGCTCACAGTGTGGTCTCCTCTACATTGGGGAGACCAAGCGCAGACTGGGTGACCGCTTTGCGGAACATCTCCGCTCAGTCCGCAAGCAGGACCCTGAGCTTCCGGTTGCTTGCCATTTCAACACTCCCCCCTGCTCTCATGCTCACATCTCTGTCCTGGGATTGCTGCAGTGTTCCAGTGAACATCAACGCAAGCTCGAGGAACAGCATCTCATCTACCGATTAGGCACACTACAGCCTGCCGGACTGAACATTGAGTTCAATAATTTCAGAGCATGACAGCCCCCCACTTTACTTTCATTTTTAGTTATTTTTTCTTCCTTTTTTTTGCATTCCTTTTTACATTTTTTGCATTTATTTCATTTCATCTTAGTTTGTTCAGTTTGCTTACCCACTGTTTTTTTCAGGTTGTTTTTCTTCAGGTTTGCACTTGCTGATGTTCTATATTCAGTATATTCACACCTAATCTGTACTAATGCTTTGTCTTTCAAAACACCATTAACATATTGTTTGCCTTTGCTCTGTGACCTTTTGGTCAGCTATGTGGCCTGGTCCAATCTGCACCTTCTCCTTTGTTATCTCTTGCCCAACCCCCACCTCACTTGTTTATAATCTGTGACTTTTCTAATATTTGTCAGTTCCGAAGAAGGGTCACTGACCCGAAACGTTAACTCTGCTTCTCTTTCCACAGATGCTGCCAGACCTGCTGAGTGAATCCAGCATTTCTTGTTTTTGTATGTTATTACAAAGTTCAGCATTCATAGCAAAACTGAATCAGGGACAGGGACTCACCAAAATTAAAGCAAGCAAAATAACAGCAAAGAAAATAATGGCACTAAAGAGTGACAAATCCCCAGGACCAGATGGGTTCCATCCAAGGGCTTTAAAGGAAGTAGGTGAGAACATTGCTGATGTCCTAACTATAATCTTCCAAAGTTCCCTGAATTCAGGAACCATACCTTTAGATTAGAAATTGTGCGTGCCACTCTGCTTTTTAAGAAAGGAAAGACAGAAATCAAGGTATTATAGACTAGTTGGCTTAACATCTGTTGTTGGGAAATTACTAGAGTCAATAATTAAGGACAGAGTGGCTGAACACCTTGAAACGTTTCAGTTGATCAGAGAGATCCAGCATGAATTTGTAAAGTGTAGGTCACGTCAGACAAACCCGATTGAATTTTTTGAAGAGGTGATTTAAATAGAGGACAGGGGAATGTCCCTGGATGTTATTTATGTGGACTTCCGGAAGGCATTTGAAAAAGTCCCTCATAAGAGGCTGTTACCTAAAGCTGAAACCCATGGAATTGAAGACAAATTATTGACCTGGTAAGGAAACTGGCTGACCAGTAGGAGACAGAGTGCAAGGATAATGAGCAGGTACTCTAATTGGCAAGATGTGACAAGTGGTGTCCCGCAAGGATCTGTGTTGGGGCCTCAACTATTCTCTATTTATGAACAAGTTAGATGATGGGATAGAAAGCCACATATTCAAATTTGCTGAGAACACTCAGATAGGAGGTATTGTAAGCGATGCAAATAGAAGCATAAAATTACAAGGACATATTTATAGATTAAGTGAATGGTCAAAACTGTGGCAAATGGATTTCTATATAGGCAAATGTGAGGTCATTCTCTTTGGACCTAAAAAGTATAGTCCATTGTACTTTCTAAATGGTGAAAAGCCAGAAACAGTGGAAGTCCTAAGAGACTTGGAGATCTCATTAAAACGTCATGAACTGGTACAGAAAATAAGCAGAAAGGCTAATGGAATGCTGGCCTTTATATTTGGAGGACTACAAGGTGCAGGGCTGGGGGTGGGGAGGGTAGAAGCTACACAAAGACCTGTTACACCCCACCTGGAGTACTGAGAGAAGTTCTGAGCACCACACCTTAAAAAGAGGATATATTGGCCTAGGTGAGAGTGCAGCATAGGTTTAACAGAATGGTACCTGGGCTCCAAAGGTCAAATCAGAAGAGATTACAAAAGCTGGGGTTGTATCCCCTAGAATTTAGAAGATTAAGAAGTGATTTGATCGACATTTTCAAGATGTTAAGGGAAGCAGATAGGGTGGGTAGGAAGAAACTATTTCTGCTGGTTGGGCAGTCCAGGATTAGAGGGTGTAGTCTAAAAATTAGAGTGACCTTCCAAGAGTGAAATTAGGAAACACTTTGCACACAAAGGGTGGCAGAAGTTTGGAAAACTCTTTTGCAAATGGCAACTGACGCTAGAGCAAATGTGATTTCAAATCTGAGATTGATAAATTACCCAAAGGTATTAAGGGTTATGGCGGGTATGTGGAGTTAGGTAGGTCAGCTATGATTTCATTGAATGGTTACGGAAATGGCTTGAGGGGCTAAATGCTGTACCCCTGTTCCTTTGTTCCCATCAATTTTATTTGCATTTTTCAAGAGCCACATACGTACCTGATGCCTGAGAAGAACTTGAACTCTGATCTCAGTGTTTACTTAACAGCAATTAATTTTTGTAGCTTTAATGAGATACAGTTTTACTCAGTAGAAGAATAATATTGGGAATAACATGAGTGTTCATTTTTAAAATTCTCATCCTTGTTTTCCAAATCCTTTCATGGCCTCATCCTTCCCTATATCCATGATATTCTCCAGCCCCACAACCCTCCAAAATATCCATACTCTTCCAATTCTGGCTTCTCCGCCTCTCTGTCCTACTTCAACACATGCCTTAAAACTTACTTCTTTAACTAAGCTTTTGATTATCTGCCCTAACATCTCCATATGTAACTCGATGTCAAATTTTGTTTGATGATGCTCCTGTGAAGCGCCTTGGGACGTTTTGCTATGCTATATAAATACAAGTTGTTATAAAATAGTGTATCACCTGGCTTGACACGAGCAATGCCATGACCATCCACTTTGCACATAAATGTTAGTCATAGATGGTTTAAACTAATAAATCTTACCCTTCTGTAACTTGAAAAGCACCAGACTTCTAGGAATTAAGTAACTGTCATTCATGTTTTGAGTAATTTACTATTGATTGGACTATACAAATTAGAAAGAAAGACCTGCATTTATACAGCACCTTTCACAACATCAGAATGGCTGTAAAACACTTTTGAAATATAGTCACCGTTGTAATGTTGGAATAGGACAGCCAATTTTGGGTATAGTAAGGACCTTAAAACACCAATGAGATAATGACTAGATAATTCGTTTTCTTTTTTTTTTATATACAAGTGATGTTTGTTGAGGGATAAATATTGGCCAGGACATCAGGCAGAATTCTGCAGCTGTTCTTCAAAATCGTGCCAAATGGGGCCTCAGTTTAATGTCTCATCTGAAAGATGCATTTCCAACAGTGTAGGCTTCCCTCATTATTGCACTGGAGTGTATACTGAGGATTCAGAATTTTAAAAGAAAAATATTAAAAATAAATCAAATAAATTACATATAATTCATTATAGTTGTCAGTGTTTTTTTTTTAAACAAAAAGCATACCAACAGTGAAGCCCATGTAGGGACTAAACATACATTCAATCATGAAATCATACTACTTCTGCAATCGTTTATTGTACCCGATATGAATTATGACAGTGTTTATTACCTATTGCCAAACTTGCTTTGTATAGTCTCAATTCTAAATGTACTAGATAAAGAAAATATGTAACCATATGCATGGATCAGGAGAAAACAGCATAGGAATAGTTCCAGGATTTGGAGCAGAGGAGGATGGAACCATAACTCATGCCCAAAAAATCGAGGGGATGAGGGGCATGTTTCCTTGATCTACACAGTGATTGAGTAGGGATGTATTAGATCCTTAAATAAAAATAATTTACTTATAAAGGAGTTGAGAAATATAAATGTTAGCATTCATTTACAGTGTCACTCTCTGATGGGCATTTCATCCCTTAAGTTCAGTATTCCAAAGCCAAAGCCACCAACTCACTACAAGCTGTTCAAATTACTTTTCTCCCCCAAACTGAATGCATCAATTTCAGCTTCAGAATATTTACACTGGTGGCCGCTTTTCCTTCTATAGCCAAAATAGCGTGAAAGTTTGTTGGGTAATAAATTTAAATCATTGTTAAAATGAGTTCTAACCCTGTTCTCATAGCAAATAAAATGATCTTCAGGCATTAATGTTTGCAACCCATGCAAACTTCTGACAGTCAGATTTCATATTGGCAATAACAGATTGTATTGTTGGGGGTGTCATAGTGCCTTGCATCTGGGATATAAGTCCAAAATTTAAATTTCAGCTGTAATTATGTGGACACAAGGATCTCCAGAAAATATTCCTCTGGCAAGGTATCTAGTTCTGGAACTTAGCACACTCCAAAACTTGGATCTTACAGAAGTAGTGCCCTGGGAAATTTCCATTTGGGATTCTTCCATATCAATCAGGATGCCAGAATGTCTAAAAGTGGAGACATACAGTTGGACAGCTCTCTTGGCTTCTTTTAGAAAATAAACTATAATAACCCACTCATTTGGAAATGTACACAAGACTTCTCCCAATTGGAGACACTGCAGCTATCACACAGAGACTCTATGGAAAGATTTCAGAATCCAAGCCCTGACCAAAAGTATGCAATAATTTGTACTTGTATAGTATCTTTTGTGTAGTGAAACATCCGAAGGTGCTTCACAGGAGCGATTATTTAAAAAAAATTGAAACCATGCCACATAAGGAGATATTAGGACAGGTGACCAAAAGTTTGGTCAAAGAGGTAGGTTTTAAGGAGGATATTAATAAAGAGAGAGGTGTAGAGGCAGAGAGCTTTAGGGAGGTAATTCCAGAGCTTAGGGCCAAGGCAGCTGAAAGCACAGTCACCAATGGTGAAGGGAATCAAACTGGGTATACACAAGTGACCAGAATTTGAGGAGTGCAGAGATCTCGGAGGGTTGTGGGGCTGGAGGAGGTTAGTGATAGGCAGGGGTAAAGCCATGGAGGGATTTGAAATCAAAACTAAGAATTTTAACATTCAGGAATTGCTGCACCAGGAGCCAATGTAGGTCAGCAAGCACGGGGATGACAGATGAATGGGATGATGAGGGAACAGGACTTGTTGCAAGTTGGGATACAGGTAGCAGTATTTTTTGATGAGCTCAAGGTTTATGGAGGGTGCAAGGTGGTAAGCCAGCCAGGAGAGCATTGGAATTTTTGAATCTGGTGACAAAGGCAAGGATGAGAGTTTCAGCAGATGAGCTAAGGCACGGGCAGAAATGGACTCTATTACTGAGTTGGAAATAGGGGTTTTGGTGACGGAGTGAATATGGGCAGTTTTTGTTTAAAGCTTTGATGAAAACATCTACAGTATATATTACTGCATTACATTTTGGCAAAGGACCTTTGCAAATGAGAGGAACACATAGGAATAACCTTTACATTCTTTTGGTATACTTGATCTCTACAGAACTGTCTGCCAACAGTGTGCCTGTTCTACAAATTTAAGTTTGTATAGCCATAAACAATGAGCTTGGTTTAGATGGCAGCACTCCTTTTTCTGGGTGAGCATGCTGAATGTTAAACTCACACACCAGGACTTGAGCACATAATCTAGACCAACACAGCATTGTGGGAGCATTGGAGGTGCTGTCTTTCAGGTAAAATGTTAAACCAAAAATTACTAATTTTAAAAAATGGGTTGGTATGCAGCAAGAATGAGAACAGGCCATAGAGTCTTCTTTATTTAAACATGCCATGTGACCATGTAGTGCTAATATGCCCATTTCTCCACACCTCATGGTCCTGCGCTTTCCTCTTCAGTCGCTCGCAAAAGCCTCCCCATATTCTTTTAAACGTCCGTGAGAAATGAGCAATATGACTAGGGAAAAAGTACACAAGGTGGTTTCCTGTTACCTTCCTCATGTGTGCTTTAAAGGAAACACAAGCCCTCTTCCCGAAGGATCCTCTGCCTGTAAACAGCCATTGATGTTTGAGGTTCTAGCTCTTCTGCCATCACCACTGAAAATTTGCTGGTTCCGCCATTGGCCATGGCTTGTAACCCTAAGCAGGGGGCCTCTTATCTGGGCCTGGGATGACTCTCAAAAAGAGCAAGGTGGACCATCCCAAGGTCACAAAGGACCCTGCTACCCTACTTGTGACCATATCTTCAGCTAATCTGTGTCTGATTCTGGCATCTACAAGAGCTTCATTTTCATACAAGGTTAAAATAATTGCCTTTGGAGAACAAAAATGTTGTAGAGTTAATGAGCAAAATAGCCTGCTTCTGCGCTGTTATATTCTATGGTATGTTCTAAATACCAGTATATTTAACTACATAGTCTCCTAATGGCTCAGGAGGAAGCTGTGTCATACAGAACAGACAGACCCCAGAATTTATCCCCAATCTACAGTGAGAGGTTACCTCAGCCAGAGTGGCAACAGCTTTACAATTGGTTTCAGGGCCTCAGCATTCTGAAAGTGTAAATAAGAGTTCTTACTCTTGATCACTAACAAGCGACCTCTGCTTTAAATGCACATGTCTGAAAATCAGGCAAGGGTAGGATCAGGTTTGACCGTGATGCCAGAAAGGCCACTTACACTCACCATCAAAGCCCACGCATCAACAATGGCCATTTCAATGTGGCAGAGAAGGGCAACTGGCAGTGCTGGAACTGGCCTACAATAAGGAGTCAATGCTTTCAGGAAAGTAGGGGAGAAAATTGGCAAGAAGATAGTTTTACAAACGTATAGTGCATTATAATGCTTATATTGTACAACTCAGCTGTGGAATACATGGGCTATTACCACACAGTATTAGGTGGGGATTGACACACTCTGAGTTTCCCTACTTCACTAATCAGAGAGAGATTTAAAATTTATCTGGAGTAGCTAATGGCTCCATTGTATGTACTCTGCCAACTTCAAATTAATAATGGAGCACTCGTGTAGGGATATGAATAAAACCAGGTTAAATCTGTAAAATAATTTAAAGGACTGCAACCATTTCAGATAATGGGTATGGTTGTTGTGGCAATGATATGAGAAGAATTAAGCTAAGGGACTAGGTTAACACATTGGAAACTGACCTGAAATCAATAGAAGGTATTTATATATTCTAATTAAAAAGCAGACAAATGCAGATCAACCATAGTTATGTCCTTATCGGAAAAGACCAACTTGCCTAACTTATCCAGTTGGCCCATCTTTGGTCAAGTTGCCTTGGACCCGAGCAGCAATAAGTTTCCACTCTGGCATACTGACTTAATGTTCAAACTTAAACGTAAAAACCTAGAAATTAGTCCACGCAATGCCAAATTTTTGGGCGCTACTCAGACTACTAGGATCCCAATAGCCGCCACAAGAGCACGTACAAATTTCCAGCATCAAATGTGTTACCAACTATATTGGGGAAGGACAAACAAGAGGTATCCTACACCCATGACAGAGTCCTTTGCATATTCAAATATGGGGCCCAATGACCGTTTGTATTCCCCTTTCCAAAATCGGTAAGCCCTGAGGCAGCCCATCCAATCTTAGGCTACAACTCAGGGAAACCAGCAGAAAAGATGATTTTACTGAAAGTGGAGCTAAGAGGACCAGGAGTGCTCCTCCTGTTCCCACATTAAAAGAAACTGATTCCAGCTGCTACCCACTAGCACCCACCATCTCCTCACCACCCCCCCTCCCCCCCCCCCCACAATTTCTACTGCTCCAGACCCAACCCCACCCTGCGGCCAAAAATGGACCAAGTTTATTTATGACCGGGGATGGAATGCTAGCTCATACATCTTTACATTAATGGAAGAACACTCCCCCACCCACCTATACAAGTCATCGAACTAGGTCTTTGCAGCCCAAACTGAACAGGACAGGTTTACATGGGATTGCACCCAGGAAAATAATTCCACTCCATGACTTTTAAGGTAAATAATTTTCCCTATGGCACTGTCCCATTATAACTTCAATGAAAATATGAACAAGTTCCAGCAGTTAATTACTTAATGGAAAACATACAGCATAATTCAAAACACATTAATTGAAACTACACAAATCAATACAACACTGATGGTCCATTACAAGAGACCTGGTACTCTTGTGAAAGATGCTGAAAACCCAAATGTACCAGTGGAATGATTTTGGGCATTCACACAAGTGAAAAAAAACATTGATAATAGTGTGATACTCCATAAATATATGATTTGCTGCAAACAAATTTGACTGAGTCCACATGCTGTAGCCATAAATCAAGTCAGGAGAATTTTAAGTGCGAACAGATTGAACAAATATACGTACAGAAAGAGTCTGAAAATGATAGATGCATTTATTGCTGATGGAATGTTAAATAAAATGTTGAGTTTACATGCTGCTAAACAATGTTAGCAGTGTACATCAAAGTATTATCTCAAGGTAACACCGAGTGAATACAATTCTGGAAATTGTTACACATCTGAAGATTCCAAAATTTAATATAAAGAAAGTGATGTCATGTTGAGGTATGGTTTCATATAGCAAAGCCCATCATGTCAGTACATCTCTTTGAAAGAGTTATCCAATTAGCCCCACTCCCCTGCTCTTTCCCCATAATCCTACATTTTTTTCCCCTTTATAAATATATATCCAATTCCTTTTTGAAAGTTGCTATTGAATCTGCTTTCATTGCCTTTTCAAGCAGTGCATTCCAGATCATAACTCATTGTGTTAAAAAAAAATTCTCATGTCCCCTCTGGTTCTATTGCCAATTGCCTACCGTCTGCGTTCTCTGGTTAGTGAGAACCGTTCGGACCGAAGTGGGAGGAGTGCACTGTCTTTTCTAGTCCCACTACTCCGTAGGTGACAACATATATTTTAAGAGTGATTATTCAGTTAACGGTTTGGTCAATCATATACTCTACTCTTTATCCCAGAATAAAATACCGCAACCAGGTTTCTTTAATAAACAAAATTATCAGTTTATGATCAAACAAGACTTGCCCAGTAATGAAGCAAAGCATTAACACAGATTGAAATATGAAAGTTCCTTTTTTAAATTCCCCAGACGCACACCGAAAAAAAAAAATGCAGAAATTCTCTCTGCAGAGGTCCGTTACAAAAAAAATACTTTGGCCAAATACTTCCTAATTTTTGAAGGAAAAAGAAAGATACGGAAGGAAGTCAGTTGCCCCTTTTGGTCTGATGTCTGGGTAAGTGGAGACAGGTTACTGGGATCTTTTCAGGAGCAATTCATTCTGGAGATGTCAAGAAACCGTCTGGTAGGCTTTCGAGGACATGTGACATCAGGAGCTTCAGCCAACACACAATTGAATCACAGGGCTTTCCCAAACACAGGAGGAAAGAACAGCTGACACACTGGCCTTCTCAGAGTCTGTTAGAGAGGTGCAGGCAAAATGAGCTGGGGGGTTTTTCCTTGGCAGGCAAAACACCAACTGTCTTCAAAATATACTCCAACTGAACCAAAACAATATCTCAGAAGTGAAACCACAAACAGAAAGTCAACCTCCTGACCTCCATAAACCTTGGCATGTGGCTTCTCTGTAAACATCTTCCCCAGGTCACCAAGGTTTCTGTTGTTTATGGAGCTTAAAAGCACATGATTTCGAGCAAAGGTTGTTTTCAAACAACATCTCAGTGCCTTTTCAGTGAACTGTCAACAACAAAACCAGTCCAGCATTTATAAAATCTTCAGGCTTCCAATGAATCCATCTCTACAATATAAATTAGTCCTCAAAAAAACACATTTAAAAAATAAAGAAGCACCTTCATAATACAATGCTGCCAGTGGAGGATTGGTAAGTATCAACCACTTTTTACCATCTCATGAAATAGCCATTATTCACATGAAGACTGCTCTGGTATTGCATCATAGTCATATTTGTCCTCACTCTGTGCCCATTTTGTGGACTAGATAGCAATCAGGTGTGAGAGCCCTGGAAGGATATTTTCTCTCTACCCCAACCGCACCTAGGTTGCATCAACTTGGATAAAATAAAGCAATTCCACCATAATTAAATTTGGGACCTTCCTTATCTGTATGGTTCATCTCCCACACTGACCAGAAAAATTACCGAATGTTCTACTTACAGAAACATAGAAAATAGGAGTAGGCCATTCGGCCCTTCGGTGCTGCTCCGCCTTCAAAAAAGATCATGGCTGATCGTCCAATTCAGTACCCTGTTCCTGCTTTCTCCCCATATCCTTTGATCCCTTTGGCATTAATATATCTATCTCCTTTTTGAATATGCTTAATGACTTGGCCTCCATTGCCTTCTACAGTAGAGAATTCCACAGGTTCACCACCCTCTGAGTGAAGAAATTTCTCCTCATCTCAGTTCTAAATGGCATACCCCGTATCCTGAGACTGTGAACCCTGGTTCTAGACTCCCCAGCCGTCGGGAACATCCTCCCTGCATCTAGCCTATCTAGTCCTGTTAGAATTTTATAGGTTTCTGAGATCCCCTCTCATTCTTCTAAACTCTAGTGAATATAAGCCTCGTCGACCCAATCTCTCCTCATACGCCAACCCTGCCATCCAAGGAATTAGCCTAGTAAATCTTCTTTGCACTCCCTCCAAGGCAAGAACATCCTTCCTCAGATAAGGAGACCAAAACTGCATACAATACTCCAGATGTGGTCTCACCAAGGCCCTGTATAACTGCAGTAAGACATCCTTGCTTCTGTACTCAAATCCTCTTGCAATGAAGGCCAACATACCATTCACCTTGCTAATTGCTTGCTACACCTGAATGCTTGCTTTCAGCGATTGGTGTACAAGGACACCCAGGTCTTATTGCCCCTTTCCCAATCTATCACCATTCAGATAATAATCTGCCTTTCTACTTTTACAACCAAAGTGAATAACCTCACATTTATCCACGTTATACTGCATCTGCCATGCATTTGCCCACTCACCCAACTTGCCCAAATCACATCGGAGACCTTTGTATCCTCCTCACAGCTCACATTTCCCTCCCCCCCCCACCACCCCAGCCCCCCCAACTTTGTGTCAGCTGCAAACTTGGAAATGTTATATTTAGTTCCCTCACCCAAGTCATTAATATATATTGGGAATAGCTGGGGCCCAAGCATGGATATCTGCGGTACCCCACTAGTCACTGCCTGCCACCCGGAAAAAGACTCGTTTATTCCCACTCTGTTTCCTGTCTGTCAACCAATTCGCAATCCATGCCAGTATATTACCCCCAATCCCATATGCTTTAATTTTGCACACTAACCACTTATGTGGGACCTTATCAAAAGCCTTCTGAAAATCCAAATACACCATAACCCACTGGTCCTCCCTGATCTATTCTACTAGTTACACCCTCAAAAAACTCCAGTAGATTTGTTAAGCATGATTTCCCTTTGGTAAACCCATGCTGACTTTGTCCAATCCAGTTTATGCATTCTCGGTGTTCAGCTATCACATCCTTTATAATAGACGTTAGCATTTTCCCCACTACTGATGTAAGGCTAACTGGTCTGTAGTTCCCGGTTTTTTCTCTCCCTCTTTTTTGAAATAGTGGGGTTACATTCGCCACCCTCCAATCTGTCGGAACTGCTCCAGAGTCTATAGAATTTTGGAAGATGACCACCAATGCATCCACTATTTCCAAGGCCACTTCCTTTAGTACTCTGGGATATAGATTATCAGGCCCTGGGGATTTGTCAACCTTTAACCCCATTAATTTCCCTAGCACTTATTTTTTTGAGTAATACTTATTTCCTTCAGTTCCTCCTTCTCATTAGACCTTTGGTGTCCTAACATTTCTGGGAGGTTATTCGTGTCCTCCTTTGTGAAGACAGAACCAAAGTATGTGTTTAATTGTTCTGCCATTTCTTTGTTCCCCATTATAATTTCCGCCGTTTCTGACTGTAAGGGACCTACATTTGTTTTCACTAATCTTTTTCTCTTACCATATTTCTAGAAGCTTTTACAATCAGTTTCTCTGTTCCCCGCAAGTTTACTCTCATACTCTACTTTCTCCTGCTTAATCAACCTCGTTGTCCTCCTTTGCTGAATTCTAAACTGCTCCCAATCCTCAGACTTGCTGCTTTTTCTGGCAACTTTATATGCCTCTTTGGATCTAATACTATCTCTAATTTCTTTTCTAAGCCACGGTTGAGCCACCTTTCTGGTTTTATTTTTGCACAAGACAGGAATGAATAATTGTTGTAATTCATGCACACGTTCTTTAAATATTATTCATTGTCTATCCACCGTCAGCCCTCTTAGTAAAGTTCCCCAATCTACCATAGACAACTCACACTTCATACCGTCATAGTTTCCTTTATTTAGATTCAGGACCCCAGTTTCGGATTCAACTACTTCACTCTCCACCTTAAATGAAGAATTCTATAATGTTATGGTCTCTCCTCCCCAAGGGACCCCGCACAAGACTGTTAATTAATCCTTTCTCATTGCACAATACCCAGTCTAGGATAGCCTGTTCTCTAGTTGGTTCCTCAGCGTATTGGTCTAAAAAAAAATCACGTACACACTCCAGGAAATCCTCCTCCACAGTATTATTGCTAATTTGGTTTGCCCAATCTATATGTAGATTAAAATCACCCATGATTACAGTTGTACTCTTATTGCACGCGTCTCTAATTTCCTGTTTAATGCCATCCCTCACATCACTACTGTTTGGGGGCCTATAGTCAACCCCCTCCCCCCCCACCACCACCCCCAGCCCCAATGGTTTCTGCCCCTTGGTGTTTCTTAGCTCCACCCAAACAGATTCCACATCATGATTTTCCGAGCCAATACCCTTCCTCACTATTGCATTGATTTCCTCCTTTACTAACAATGCTACCCATCCTCCTTTCCCTTTTTGCCTGTCCTTCCTAAAATATTGAATACCCCTAGATGTTCAGTTCCCATCCTTGGTCACCTTGTAGCCATGTCTCCATAATCACTACTATTTCATAACCGTTAATCTCTATTTACGCTGTTAATTCATCTACCTTATTGCAAATGCTCTGCGCATTAAGACACAATGCCTTTAGACTTGTCTTTTTAACATTGTTAGTCAGCTGCTAAAATTCTTTGAATCTGCTTTACAAAATAATTATGTTTTTAATGTTAAAACATTTTTGTTTGGCTGTTTTATGGTTATCTAAATACTTACAAGCAACTGCTGAAAAATTAACATCTTACTAAGGAAATATTTTGACTGTATTCAGTTTATTCGCCACCAGAAATGTCAAATAACTAATTGTTATAAGCAAAATATTCAGACACCGATTACAAAAATGATTTAGAAGCCGAAACCTAATCCGAGAAAACATTACCTCAAAAGAAAACACAGATCAAGCTAAAAAAAAACTCAGTACATTGAAAACTTATTGGTAGGCAGCATAAACTTTAAGATTTAATTGGCTTTCTAAACTATTTAATCCAGTCAGATTATTTGAGGGGTAGATATTAGAAATTTATCTAGTAACTAAATTCTTCCATCTGCAGTAGCAATATTATATATAAATAATTTTAGTCTCTGAATATGCTACAACATTGCATACATGAGTTCAGAAATAAATACAGAATGATGCATAGTTTTTTGTATATCATTTTCATTCCTACTTCCTCTCCCAAATGTTATCCTCCACAGGAGGGGAGAGGCAGCACTCCAACCTACAGGTCCTGTTAATGCTTAGTCTGCAATCAGGTGGCTTGCTTAAGCAGTGCTGGGATGTTAATAGCCAGTTTTTTCCACTACCTCCAGACATCCCAACCAAGCAATCTGACCTAGAACAGGTAAACTCAAGAGCAACTACAATCAGTTGCGACTTGGCTTCTGCCTGCAAGAAATACTCAAGTGTTTTAGTGATTAGTTTTGGGGATACACAATACCTCGTTACTCAGTATCTTAACACCTCCTGTATACAAATTCTCAAATTTTCCTCTTAATTGGTGAATATAGTTTCATATGGTAGAAGAGTTCAAAAAGCTTCCAACTTTTCTAAAGTACTGAAAACTAAATTGAACCCTGTGCTTGAGAAACAGACTTTGGCTTAAAGCTAAAGAGCTTGACTCCAGAATCAAATATATTATCCTGTGTCTGTATAGCCACTTTAGAACAAATCATTAGTTTAGTTCCGATGTACATAAGCATAGTCCATCTTACAACTGTAGCTAAAATCAAAAATCTTACTGAGCTCTTAACACTATGGTACATGCGATGGTTTACCCTCTCCGAAAGAGCAATTCACTCAGTTCCATTCCCCTGCCTTCTCTCCGTAACCCTGCACATTCTTCCTTTTCATATAACAGTCTAATTCCCTTTTGAATGCTTCAATTGAACCTGCCTCCACCACACACTCATTCCAGACCTTAACCACTGTCTGCACAAAAAAGCTCTTCATGTCGCTTTTGCTTCTCTTACCAAATACTTTAAATCTGTGCCCTCGCATTCTCGATCCTTTCACAAGTGGGAATAGTTTCTCTCTATCTACTCTGTCCAGACCCCTCATGATTTTGAACAATTATCAAATCACCTCTCAGCCTTCTCTTCGCCAAGGAAAAGAGTCCTAACTTCTCCAATCTATCTTCATAATTGAAGTTCTTCATCCCTGGAACCATTTTCGTGAATCTTTTCTGTATTCTGTCAAACGCTCTCACGTCCTTCCTAAAGTGCGGCACCCAGAACTGGACGCAACACTCCAGCTGAGGTCGAACTAGTGTCTTATACAAGTTCAACATAACTTCCTTGCTCTTGTACTCTATGCCCCTATTAATAAAGCCCAGAATACTGTTTGCTTTATTAACCGCGCTCTCAACCTGTCCTGCCACCTTCAATGACTTATGCACATATACACCTAGTCTCTTTGCTCCTGCACCCCCTTTAGAATTATACCCTTTATTTTATATTGCCTCTCTATGTTCTTCCTACCAAAATGAATCACCTCACATTTCTCTGCATTGAACTGCATCTGCCACCTGTCTACGTCCTTTTGAAGTTCTACACTATTCTCCTCACAGTTCACAATGCTTCCAAGTTTCGTTTCATCTGCAAACTTTGAAAATGTGCCCTGTACACCAAGGTCTAGGCCATTACTATATATCAGGAAAAGCAAGAGTCCCAACACTGACCCCTGGGGAACTCCACTACAAACCTTCCTCCAGCCCAAAAAACATCCATTAACCACTACTCCGTTTTCTGTCACTCAACCAATTCCATATCCATGTTGCTACCATCCCTTTTATTCCATGAGCTATAACCTTGCTCACGGGTCTGTTGTGTGGCACTGGATCGAACGCCTTTTGAAAGTCCATGTACACCACATCAACTGCATTGCCCTCATCAACCGTCTATTACTTCCTCAAAAAACTCTAGCAAGTTAAACAGGATTTTCCCTTAAGAAATCAATGCTGGCTTTCCTTAATTAACCCACATTTGTCCCTTTGACTATTAATTTTGTCCCAAATTATTTTTTTTTTCTAGCAGTTTCTCCACCACCGAAGTTAAACTGACTGGCCTATAGTTGCTGGGCTTATCTTTACAACCTTTTCTGAACAAGGGTGTAATGTTTGTAATTCTCCAGTCCTCTGGCACCACCTGAGTCTAAGGAAGATTGAAAAATTATGGCCAGTGCCTCCGCAATTTCCACTCTCACTTCCCTCAGTATCCTTGGATGCATCTCATCCGGTCCTGGTGCTTTATCCACTTTAAGTACAGACAGCCTATCTAATACATCCTCTGTCAATTTAAACCCTTCTCGTGTCTGAATTACCTCCTCTTTCACCATTGCCTGGATGGCATCTTCTTCCTAGGTAAAGACAGATGCAAAGTATTCATTTAATTCCTCAACTATGACCTCTGCCTCCATGTGTAAATCCCCTTTTTGGTCCCGAATCGGCCCCACTCCTCCTTTTACCACCTTTTTACTATTTGTACATCTATAGAAAACTTTAGGATTTCCTTTAATGCTAGTTGCAAGTCTTTTCATATTCTTTCTTTGCTTCTCTTATTTGCTTTTTCAATTCCCCTCTGGATCTTCTATATTCAGCCTGGTTCGCAACAGTATTTTCTACGTGGAATCTGTCATAAGCACACCTTTTCTTCTTGATCTTAATCTCTACCTCTTTTGTCATCTATGGAGCTCTGGATTTGTTTACCCTACTTTTCCCCTTCGAGGGAACATACCTGGACCATGCCCAAACTATCTCTTCTTTGAAGGTAGCCCATTGTTCAGCTACTAGTTTTCCTGCCAACTTTGACTCCAATTTATTTGCCCCAGCTCCATTCTTACCCCATTGAGGTTGGTTTTTCCCCAGTTAATTATTCTTACTCTGAATTGTTCTTTGTCCTTTTCTAAAGTTAGCCTAAACCTTATGATACAACGATCACTGTCCCCTAAATGCTCTCCTACTGACACTTGATCCACTTGGCCCACCTCATTCCCAAGAACCAGGTCTAGCAGTGCCTCCTTTCTCATTGGACTAGCAACATACTGCTGTAGAAAACTTTCCTGAACACACACTCGGAAATCTTGCCCTTCACTGCCCTTTACACTTCTACTATCCCAGTTATTATGTTTGGATAATTAAAGTCCATTATAACTACCCTATAATTTTTTCGCCTCTCTAATTTCCTTGTAAATTTGTTCCTCCACATCCTTCCCACTAGCTGGTGACATACAGACAACACTGAGCAATGTAACTGCACCTTTTTTGTTCTTTAGCTCTAGCCAAGTTGGTTCTGTCCTCTAGCCCTCTGGGACATCCTTTTTCTCCAACACTGCAATGTTCTCAAATAAATACCGCCACCCCTCCCTCTTTTTTTCCTTTCCCATCTTTCCTGAACACCTTGTATCAGGAATATTTAACACCCAGTCCTGTCCTTCTTTAAGCCAGGTCTCGGTTACAGCCACAACGTCATATTTCCACATGGCAATCTGTGCCTATACCTTAAAGCCTGACTCCCCGACCCGAACCCGACTAGACCCAATTACGTGTCGGGTTTGGGGTGGGTTGAGTTTCCGAGTCCAGCATTTGGGATTGGGTCGGGTCGGGCTGGACACTGCTTCTGGGAAGTCACGGGATCAGGCTTACCCATGATTCCCCACAACTCCAGCTGCAGGAATAGCTTGGTGCCAGAACAGCTGAAGCAGATTCGGATCGGGTTGGGCGCAAAAAAAAATTAAAGGGCTCAGGCTGGGCCCGGGTCGGATTTTAATTTTATACCCGAGCCAGGCTTTACCATACCTCACCAATCTTATTAACCACACTTTGTGCATTCGCATACACGCACATTAACCCCGATTTAGACTTTATTACTTCTTCCCTTACTCTGACCCCACCTAATAACTTACAATTCTCTACTCTAGTGCTATCCATCTCCCTCAGTATTCTGTGCACTTTGGTATTCCTCTGATATTTGCTCCTGGTTCCCACACCCCTGACAAGTTACCTGTTTTGCTTCCCTCTGATCAGACCTCCCTCTCAGGTTCCCACCTCCCCTCGCCAATCTAGTTTAAACATTCCCCAACAACTCTCTCAAATCTCCCTGCGAGGATATTAGTCCTAGTCCTGCTAATATACAATCCGTCCATCTTGTACAGGTCCCACCTGCACCAAAATTGATCCCAATACCTCATAAATCCAATGCTCTCCCTCCTACACCAGTTCTCCAGCCATGTGTTCAATCATTCAATTCTCCTGTTTCTATGCTCACTGACACAAGGGACTGGTAGTAATCCTGAGATTACTGCTTTTGAGGTCCTGCTTTTTAATCTCCTTCCTAGCTCCATAAAATTTCCTTTCAGGACTTCATCCCACTTCCTACCTATGTCATTGGTGCCAACGTGGACCATGACCTCTGGCTGTTCACCCTCCCCCAGAAGAATGTCCTGTAGACGTACCGTGACATTCTTGACCCTGGTACCAGGGAGGCAACACACCATTCTGGAGTCCCCTCTATGGCTGCAGAAACACCCGTCTATTCCTCTAACGAATCCCCTATTACGACTGCTCTTCCACTCTTCTTCCTCCCCTCTTGTGCAGCTGAGCCACTTGTGGTGCCAAACCTGGCTCTGACTGCACTCCTCTGAGGAGCCACCACCCTCACCAGTATCCAAAATGGAAAAATGATCAGCAAGGGAGATCATCTCAGGGGACTCCTGCACTACTTTCCTGGTTCTCTTAGACTGCCTGGTGATCACCCATTCCCTATCTGCCTGCAAGCTCCTAACCTGCAGCGTGACCACCTCCTTAAATGTGCTATCCATGTAGTTCTCTGCCTCGCGGATGTGCCACTGACTCTAGCCGCCGCTTGAGTTCTGAAACTCGGAGCTCAAGCTTCTGCAGCTGGTGACACCTCCTGCAGATGTGTTTGTCTAGGACGCATGGCGCGTCCATGACTTCCCACATGCCACAGGCTGTGCATTCCACTCGGCCGAACTGTCTGGCCATACCTTAACTTTACAGACTATTTATTGTAAAATTAGATTAGCTTACCAGTTACTCACCAACCAGCTCCTTCCACTGCACCAAAGCAAGAACCAAACACTGGAGGGTGAAAAAAAGCATGAAAAAAAAGCACCTTCACCGAACCCTCCGCCTCTCCACTCAAACTCCTATCTCCACACTCAGTTTACAATCTGCACTCTGTTTGCAGGTTGCACCCAGATCTCTGTATTTATATTTTTTGAATCTGAAAATACAACAACCAGAATGAACTGGTTAGCTACTTAACTAACCAGCTACTCTGCAGTAAAGTCCATTAATCCCTGCCAAAGACAGGCAGAAACTTACTTTACTTTCTTAACCCTTCCAGATTGCAAAGATTTACTGCTGTACATCAGCAGCATGTACAAATAATTAGATACAAGATTACGAATGAATAATTGGCAATTTTTTTCAGCCATGATACTTATCTGCCGAAGTGTCAATTCTCCTACTTTCCCGGTTGTCTAATGACTGGACATGTGTATATTATCACATTGCTGTATGTGGGAGCTTGCCATGTGCCTAATTGGCTGCCACGTTCCCTGTATTACAACAGCAACTACACTTCAAAATGTACTTCATTGGCTGTAAAGTACTTTGGGACAACTTGAGGTCATGAAAGGCATTATATAAATGCAAGTCTTTTTTTTGAGAATAAAACAACTTACTTTAGTCATTTCAAGATCTCATTGTATAAACTGAACCATACTTATTTAGTCCTTTTTTCAAATTGAGGAACTTACAATTAAAGGTCTTTAGTGTAATGCACTATCAAAAGTGAAAAAACAAATTGTATTTATAATAGTCATAGAGTCGTACAGCATAGAAACAGGCCCTTCGGCCCACCACGTCCATGCCGACCATAATGCCTATCTATACTAATCCCACCTGCCTACATTAATTCCATATCCCTCTGTGCCTTGCTCATTCAAGTACCTGTCCAGATGCCTCTTAACTGTCGCTACTGTTCCTGCCTCCACCACCTCCTCAGGCAGCTCATTCCAGATACCCACTATTCTTTGTGTGAAAAATTTACCCCTTTGAACCCCCTCTGTCTCACCTTAAATCTATGCCCTCTAGTTTTAGTCACCCCTACCATGGGAAACAGACTCTGCCTATCTACCCTATCTATGCCTCTCATAATTTTATATACCTCTATTATGTCCCCTCTCAACCTCCTTCGCTCCAGGGAAAACAGACCCAGCCTATCCAATCTCTCTTTATAACTCAAGCTCTCCAAACCAGGCAACATCCTTGTGAATCTTTTCTGCACCCTCTCTAGCTTAATCACACCTTTCTTGTAGTGCGGCGACACAGTACTCCAAATGCGGCCTAACCAACGTTATGTACAACTGTAACATGACGTCCCAACTCTTGTACTCAATGCCTCGGCCGATGAAGGCAAGCATGCCATACGCCTTCTTCATCACCCTGTCTACCTGTGTTGCCACTTTCAGGGAACTATATACTTGCATCCCAAGGTCTCTCTGCTCAACAACACTCCCCAGGGCCCTGCCATTCACGGTATATGTCCTGCCCTGGTTTAACTTCCCAAAATGCATCACTTCACACTTGTCTGCCTTAAATTCCATTTGCCACTCCCTTGCCCACTTTCCCAGTTGATCTATATCCTGTTGTAACCTTAGACAACCTTCTTCACTGTCCACTATACCGCCAATTTTGGTGTCATCTGCAAACTTACTAATCATGCCCTTTACATTCACATCCAAGTCATTAATATATATGACAAACAGAGGGCCCAGCACCGATCCCTGCAGCACACCAGTGGTCACTGTCCTCCAATCTGAAAAACAACCCTCCACTACCACCCTCTGCCTCCTATCACCAAGCCAATTTTGTATCCAATTTGCTAGCTCACCCTGGATTCCATGTGTTTGGACCTTCTGGACCAGCCTACCATGCAGGACCTTGTCAAAGGCCTTGCTAAAGTCCATGTAGACAACGCCCATCGCCCTGCCCTAGTCTATCCTCTTGGTCACCTCCTCGAAAAACTCAAATTTGTGAGTCATGATTTCCCACACACAAAGCCATGCTGACTATCCCTAATCAGACCATGCCTTTCCAGATGCATATAAATCCTGTCTCTCAGAATCCCTTCCAATAACTTTCCCACCACTTATGTAAGGCACTCCGGCCTGTAGTTCCCTGGTTTATCCCTGCTGCCCTGCTTAAATAAAGGCACAACATTAGCTATCCTCCAGTCTTCCAGTATCTCACCAGTGGCTAACAATGATACAAAGATCTCTGCCAGAGCCCCAGCAATCTCCTCCCTTGCTTTCCATAGCATCCTAGGATACACCTGGTCAGGTCCTGGGGATTTATCCACCTTAATGCACTTCAAAACCTCCAACACCTCCTCCTTTGTAATGTTGATATGCTCCGGGATATCGGTGTTCCCTCCCTTGAACTCACTAGCTTCCATGACCTTCTCCACGGTAAATACAGACGAGAAATATTCATTTAAGACCTCGCCCATTTCCCGTGGCTCCACACATAGATTGCCACACTGATCCTTAAGGGGATCTACTCTCTCCCTAGCTACCCTTTTACTCTTAATATACTTATAGAATCTTTTAGGATTCTCCTTTATCTTATCTGCCAGGGAAATCTCATGGCCCCTTTTCACCCTCCTAATTTCCTTCTTTAATATAGTCCTACATCCCCTATACTCCTCGAGGGACTCGCTCGATCCCAGTTGCCTATACCTGACATATGCCTCCTTCTTTGTCCTGACCAGACCCTCAATATCCCTCGTCAACCAAGGTTCCCTAAACTTGCCAACCTTGCCCTTCCATCTAACAGGAACCTGCCGGCCCTGAACTCTTCCCATTTCACTTTTAAAAGCCTCCCACTTGCCAGATGTCCCTTTACCTGTAAACAGCCTCTCCCAATCAACTTTTGAGAGTTCCTGTCTGATGCCATCAAAATTAACCTTCCCCCAATTTAGGACTTCAACCTGAGGACCAGTCCTATCCTTTTCCATAACTATCTTGAAGCCAAAAGAGTTATGGTCACTGGTCCCAAAGTGCTCCCCCACTGACACAACCACCTGCCCAGCCTCATTTCCTAAGAGGAGGTCGAGTGCAGCTCCTTCTCTAGTAGGGCCATCCACATACTGCTTCAGAAAACTATCCTGGACACACTTAAATTCTTCACCATCTGATCCCTTAGCACTATGGCAGTCCCAGTCAATATTAGGGAAGTTAAAATCCCCTACGATTACAACCCTGTAATTCCAACACCTATCTGTGATTTCCCTACATATATGCTCCTCCACTTCCCTCTGACTATTGGGGGGCCTATAGTATAATCCCAAAGTGATCACCCCTTTCTTATTTCTAAGTTCTACCCATATGGCCTCACTGGACATTCCCCCTGGGATATCCTCTTTAAGTACTGCCGTGATGTCCTCCCTAATCAATAGTGCAACTCCCCCTCCTTTAACATAAAGAACATCCCAAGGCACTTCAGATAGGCATAAGGAAAAATGATCACTGAGCCAGGAAGGCAGGAGGAGTGATGGCCAAAAGCATGGTCGTACAGAAGCAGTAGATCAAATGGAGTGGTTTTATTCTAGGATTCAGTATGTGCAATGAACAGATTGATTCTCTTGGAAACCATATCAAATTCTGAAAAGAGTTCCTGCAAGACAGAAAATAGATTGAGAAAATCCAAGTTGTTTAACATGGGATTCTGCCAGAATGTTTAAAATAAAAATATTTCTGATCAACTTGATAATACCGATTATTATGAAAATGACAGACTCCATAGCCAACACCAGATTGGCAAGTAAAAACAAAAACTGCTTGACATATACAATAGGTCAGTCACCATCTGAAAGAGAATGATAAAGAATCCAATGAAGAGTTTTCCAAGTTCTTGCACTTTTTTGTATGACACGGAGTTTGATTTTTTTTTTACAAAAACAAGGAGAATTGCACAATTTAAGTTGAGAAGACTGTCAGTCAGCAGTAAAGATGCTGGAACAGTTCTGGTGGCACTTGAGAATTTCATCAAAAAGTCTTAAACTTACAGGTTTTGGTCACTCAGGAACTCTGACTATATGATGTGTATTACTGCTGCTTGCTAACATTTGCCAATGCTGTAAATCCTGGTGGTAATTGTAAAGTTCAAACACTTATATACTCGATCTGTCCCTGCAAAATCGTTTTTTTTAATTTGTGAAAAATAGCCATTTTCACAAAAAATATATATTTCATATGGAATTTATGATGCAGTTTGTGACAAATATCTAACAAATGGCAATCTTTCCCCATCCATGATCTTTGAATATAGTTGAATTTAAGGTTACACATAGCACTAAAACTCCTTACGTCCATTCCCATGACACTGAAGTGCGAAATAAAGGGCAAACAGCAGATTTTGGGAGGAATGAAGAAAGCAGAAACTGGTGGTGAGAAGACAGAAGTGAGAGTTGAGTGACCAAGGCTGAGCATAGGAACATAAGAAATAAAAGGAGTAGGCCATACATCCATCATCCATACATTGAGTCTGCTCCATCATTCCATAATATTATGGCAGATCTGATCTTGGCCTCAAATGCACTTTTCTGCCTGTTCCCTTGTAGTTCAAATATCTGTCTAGCTCAGCCTTGAACATATTCAATGACTCAGCCTCCACTCTCCCTGGGATAGAGAATTCCAAAGATTCACTACGCTCAGAGAAGCAATTCCTCATTTCCATCCTAAATGGGTGACTACTTATTCTGAAACTATGCCTCCTAGTTCCAGATTTCCCCAATAAGGGAAGACATCCTTTCAGCATCTACCCTGTCAATCCCCCTCAGAAGCTTATATATTTCAATAAGATCACCTCTAATTTTTCTAAATTATAGTAAGTATAGGCCCAACCTGCTCAACCTCTTCATCCCAGGAATCAATCTAGTGAACTTCTCTGAACTGCTTCAAATGCAAGTATATCCCTCCTTAGATAATGGAGACCAAAACTGTACACAGTACTCTAGCAGTGGTCTCACCAACATCTAGGACAATTATAGCAAGACTTCCCTATTTTTATACCCCATTCCCCTCGCAAATGAAGGCCAACAATCCATTTGCCTTCCTAATTACTTGCTGTACCTGCAAGCTAACCTTTTATGTAGTTCCCCTTAGTTGAAGGGTCAGTTACGAGGGGTCACAAGTTTAAGGTGAGGGGCGGGAGGTTTAAGAGGGATTTGAGGAAGAACTTCTTTACCCAGAGGGTGGTGACGGTCTGGAATGCCCTGCCTGGGAGGGTGGTAGATGCAGGTTGCCTCACATCCTTTAAAAAGTACCTGGGTGAGCACTTGGCACGTCATAACATTCAAGGCGATGGGCCAAGTGCTAGCAAATGGGATTAGGTAGACAGGTCAGGTGTCTTTAATACATCGGTGCAGACTCGATGGGCCGAAGGGCCTCTTCTGCACTGTATTATTCTGTGATAGTGAGGTACCACAATGATCAGTACTTGGCCCCAACTATTCACAAATATATATCAATGATTTGGATGTGGGGACCAAATGTAATATTTCCAAGTTCACAGATAACACAAAACTAGGTAGGAATGTGTGATTAGATTAGATTATGATTAGAGATACAGCACTGAAACAGGCCCTTCCGCCCACCGAGTCTGTGCCGAACATCAACCACCCATTCATACTAATCCTACACTAATCCCATATTCCTACCAAACATCCCCACCTGTCCCTATATTTCCCTACCACCTACCTATACTAGTGACAATTTATAATGGCCAATTTACCTATCAACCTGCAAGTCTTTTGGCTTGTGGGAAATAACCGGAGCACCCGGAGAAAACCCACGCAGACACAGGGAGAACTTGCAAACTCCACACAGGCAGTACCCGGAATCGAACCCGGGTCCCTGGAGCTGTGAGGCTGCGGTGCTAACCACTGCGCCACTGTGCCACACTGTGTTGTGAGGAAGATGCAAAGCGGCTTCAAGGGGATTTGGACAGACTTAGTAAGCGGGCAAGAACATGGCAGATGGAATATAATGTGGAAAAATATGAGATTATCCACTTTGGTAGGAGGAATAGATGTGCAGAGTATTTCTTAAACGGTAAGAGATTAGAAAGTGTAGATGTACAAAAGGGACCTGGGTGTCCTCATCAATAAGTCACTGAAAGCAAACATACAGGTGCAGCAAGCAATTAGGAAGGCGAATGGTATGTTAGCCTTTAATCACAATAGGCTTTGAGTACAAGAGTAGTAAAGTCTTGCTTCAATTATATGGAGTCATAGAGAGATACAGCACTGAAACAGGCCCTTCGGCCCACCGAGTCCGTGACGACCATCCACCACCCATTTATACCAATCCTACATTAATCCCATTTTCGCTCTCACATCCCCACCTTCCCTCAATTCTCCTACCACCTACCTACACTAGGGGCAATTTTTACAATGGCCAATTTACCTATCAACCCGCAAGTCTTTGGCATGTGGGAGGAAACCGGAGCACCCGGAGGAAACCCACGCGGTCACAGGGAGAACTTGCAAACTCCGCACAGGCAGTACCCAGAACCGAACCCGGGTCGCTAGAGCTGTGAGGCTGCAGTGCTAACCACTGCGCCGCCCAGTATCGAACCTGGGTTAGACTGCACTTGCAGTACAGTGTGCAGTTTTGGTCCCTTTACCTTAGGAAGGATATTATTGCCATAGAGAGAGCGCAACGAAGGTTCACCAGACTTGTTCCTGGGATGGCGGGACTGTCCTATGAAGAGAGATTGGGGAAACTGGGCCTGTATTCTCGAGTTTCGAAGAATGAGAGGTGATTTCATTAAAACCTACAAAATAATTAAAGGGACAGACAGGGTAGATGCAGGTAAGATGTTTCCCCTGGTTGGGGAGTCTAGAACCAGGAGACACAATTTGAAGATAAGGGGGAAGCCACTTAGGACAGAGATGAAGAGGATTTTTTTTTTAGTCAGTGGGTTGTGCAAGTTCAGTCATGGAGTATTTTTAAAGCAGAGACTGACAGATTTCTAAATACCAATGACATAACGGGATATGGGGATAATGTGGGAAAAGGGCATTGAAATGGATGATCAGCCATGATTGTATTGATGCAGGCTGAATGGCCTACTCCTATATTCCTATGAAAAGGCCTTATGGGACACATGACTCAAGATAATAGAATTGAATGCAGACAGAAAACCGCACATGGAAGTTAAAGCTAAGATAGTGAACTATGTATGGGAAGACCAGAAAAGAACAGAGAGAATGGGTGGACGGCTGCAGAAGCTGGTCAGGTGCCGCAGACATTTCTTGAGGCCAGCCTGCTTGTGACAACTGATTGATTTGATGCAGAAGCATTGTGTATTAGGCCATATCACATTCATTGTGTTTGTACATTTTTTGTTCATGAAATTAAGGTTACAGTCCAGTCTTGGTGTAATGTTGGTAATGTGAAGAATTGAACACAAATTGTTGTGATGGAAACATAGAAAATAGGAGTAGGTCATTTGGCCCTTCAATACGATCATGGCTGATAGTCCAAACCTGTTCCCGCTTTCTCCCGAAGAACTATATCTAACTCTTTCTTGAATATATTTAATGATTTGACCTCTACTGCTTTCTGTGGTAGAGAATTCCACAGGTTCACCACTCTCTGGGTGAAGAAATCCCTCCTCATCTCAGTCTTAAATGGCTTACCCCTTATCTTTAGATTGCCCTGCCCCGCCATCAGGAACATCCTTCCTGCATCTAGTCTGTCCAGCTCTGTTAGAATTTTGTAGGTTTCTATGAGATCCCCTCTCATTCTTCTAAACTCTAGCGAATACAAGCGAATATTACTGAGACATGAAGGACAGAGTGTTCTTAGAGCATGTTAGCACCTTTGATCCCTCTCTTAGTGTGCTCCAATAGGAAATTAAGGAGGATCAAGATGTGAACTTAATTAAACAAGAGCTGGGGTGGCAAACAACGATCACTCTAAGGTGCGCGCATGCATGGCCACACAGCAATTTGGAATGTACAGCACATTGTAATAAAAAAAAAACACTCAACAGGGATCTCAAACGGAGGACGGGGCTAAGCATCCAACCCCAAGAGCAAAAGCCCAAATGGCTGGAGAGAGAGCAGAAAAAAGTGCAGCTGTCATTGGAGGAGCAACAAGCACAGGAGAGAGGGGAACATTGATTGAAGAAGCAAGTGCGGGAGAGAATCAGCGATCGGAAGAGCAACGAATACACGGGGGGGGGGGGGGGGGAGGGGAGGGAAATCTGTGACTGGAGGAGCTGAGAGCTGGAGCGGGAGCGGGAGGGGGAGGTATGGCTGGAAGGGACTAGCACACTACAAGAAGGGTGGAGGTCAGGAGCCAGATAAGGCCTCAGGGCCCCAGGAGCGTCTGAGCTTCAGAAGGTGAAGGCTTCCGAATTCATTGGTCAAAGACTATGAGAGGGGGAAGAAACTCAAAATCCTTCAGTAGACTGCTCGCCTGTGAGGGAAGGGGCTGCACAGGCCGAAAGTCTGGTTGCCAGCTCTGGATTAGAGTAAAATGAGGGAGTGCTCCCCATTCAGCAGCTCTCAACAGGCCAACACGCAATCTGGAGCCGAATGCCCCAGAAAGGCTCACGGCACTGCAGGTCACAAACCCAAAGGGAATGGTCCATTTTGGCCAGATAAAAACACAGTGATGGTGCTCAATATCTAATTTCAGTGAACACCTAATGCTTCTGATGGGCAGGTTTATGATGCCGATTGGGTTATTGATCATATAGTGGCATAACCTGCAGGGCTATGACCGGAATGCTGGAAGGTGGGATTAGGCTGGGTGGCTCATTTTTCGGCCGGCACAGACAGTATGGGCCAGATGGCCTCTTTCTGTGCCGTAAACTTGCTCTGATGGAGCATGGCCAATGAACACATCTAACTTTAGCATTGGCTGAACCACATACACCAGCCTGGAAATCACACTTTAATTGAAGCTGTCTATGTTAATTTATAAAGGGACCAGATTATGAGAGTTTGATTTCATTGTTTGGTGAGATTAATGGATTTCTCAGGTTGTTTAAGATCCAAGCCCAGTCTTCCAAGTTGTCTGCGTCCTCCCCGCTACTTTCGCATTTCATCTACTCTTCTGAAAGTGAGAGCTCCTCTTTCCCAACACAAGAGCGAACAGTCCATGAGGAGAGGGAAAACGGGGGAGCGCTGAGGAAGGGAGAGTGAAAAACGGGATGTGTTATGAAGAGAGAATGGGACCAGTGAGGATAAATGGATTGGAAATAATAGAGTAGAAGTATAACATGACCTGTTACAGGAGGAGGAGGGGTGGATTGGGACCAGTTTTTTTTTAATTTCCAAAATATACTTTATTCATAAAAATCTGTGAAAAATACATTCCCAAACAGTTTAAAGCAGCATCAAGTCAAAAAATACAAACAGTGCAAAGGTGATCAATTTCCTTCCATACAATCATGAGTTGCCTCACAACCCTTCCATTTCATTGTCATGCCAATTACATTTTAACATTTACAGCACACAAAATTTTCCCGATACAGTTCGAGGGGTTTCCCATGGATCCAGCCCCTCAGTTCAGCTTGGTGGGGGGACCTTATACTGTGGTCTTTCCCCATTGAGCCTTTGCTGCGGCTGCCCCAAGCTTTAGTGCGTCCCTCAGCACGTAGTGGATTGGGACCAGTGAGAGGTGGAGCTTGAATGGTGTCTTCGAGGAGAGGGAGAATAGAACCAGTAAAAGAAGGAACCAGTGGGAGAATGTTCCCTTTAAGGTAAGCAGCAATCTGGAATGTACAGTTCAGTGACTTTTAAAATGCATGCTTCCATAGATTAAAAAAGTAATAGGAGCTTGTAGCCCATACAGGAAAAAGAAAATTGGTGGAAAATACTAGTGACAAATTGACCAAGTTGATGTTGAGAAACAAGCCAGATGTGAATGTGCAGAGCCTATACAAACCACTTAAACATTGCCTGATGTAGTTTCCAGTCAACATACTGTACTACCGTGGAACTGTTCAAGCGAAACAATGCTTGATCCTCGCCGAAGTTTGAGTGACAAGCTACGAATGAATAAAGCCCTATATTATGCAGGTAACATTTACAGACTATTTTCTACCACTAAATGCAGAAATTAAAACTACCAAACAAATCTGAGCATTTCGTATTGCTCAACTCATTCAAAAAATACTTTGGATTTTTTTTAAACAAAGCTTAAACACAAATGATGATCCACAGCAAGCATATATTTATTTAAAACTCTGGATACTTTTGAAGTCAAAAGGTGTATTTCAAAATGAGCAAGGTGTAGGTTTGGCACTGGAAAATCCAGGTAGCGAAATGAAAATACTATACTGCATCTTTCAAACTGTTCTGATTTGGGTTCAGGGAGTATTTCCAAAAGGATTGTAGAGCTTGGATGTGTATTGCAGAAAATACTTCTTTGCATTTGACAATAAAACAGTCACACTGATAGCCTGCTCATGCTCTAAACATTCAGATTTTACTCCTAACCCTGTAAAAGTGAAAATACAATCCCTCTCTGTAGTGTTATGGGTATCCAACAAATTACTGTAAAGTCTTAAACTTTCTATTACAACTGGAGACTATTTCCAAGTTGAAGTCACATTGGATATTAAAATCAAATTATAGACAGATTGCACTTCTTAATATGCTACGAACACTGGGTGTTGAGTAGCAACAAAGTGTTTAGTAGCTAACCTTTGCCATGTTCCATTCTTCAAAAAGGGAATTCTTAGGAGAGAGGTTAGGGTATCTGCTGCCACTAAACACTATAAACTTATTTTTGAATCATTTAAAGTGCTCAACAGGTCCACTAGGCAGGAGTGTTTTTTCCCCCCAAAAGTAAATGTTATTCGTTGACTGAACAACTATATAAAAACATTGATCGGTCAGGTTTGAATGGAATGTTTGGAGCATGTGTGGCCGTGGTAGCAGATTCTAAGCTAGCTTTCTCTGCATAGGTAGTCAGAACGAGGAACAGCCTAGATAGAGGAAATTGCTGTCTTAACGAGGTGTATTTATACTGAATATCTTTGTGCATTGTTGCAAGGATGCATCATAATATACATTGTTACACACATATACAGTTTTGGATTCCATCGTGTTACAAAGCTGTAACATATTCCCTTGCATCATACAGTGAAAGAAAACCTGATATCGCACAATAATTACAACACAGGATAGTATTTCAGCTCAAATCATGATCATAGGACCTGCTGCCTGTCCCAACTTGCCACTGGCAGCAACACAAAATACTATATAAAATTAAACAAAACTACTTGCATATTAGAAGGAAAAGTTTGAAGTGTGCTATGTATAACATTTAATCATAGATGTGGGTGATTCTGGCAAGGACATACATACCTTGTTGCCCTGAACTGATTGCCTCATTAACACCCACTTTTGCCTTGCACGATCATCCCTTTTGTCATTTAAGTCACTCGTGCCTTCCATCCCATCACCTTCTCTTTTGTTCTTTCCGCCCCTCTCTGCTTTCCATGCCTTTAAAATTGCTAAAAGCCAGTTATGTCTAATATTTTCCAGTCTGTTGAAAGGTCACAGACATGAAATGTTAACTCCTTTTCTCACACCACAGATACTGCCTGCCCGGCTGACTATTTACAATATTTTTTGTTCATGTTTTGGATTTCCAGCATTCAATGTATTTTTCCCTTTGGCGGTGTATATCCATTAGCATGGTGCGGAACACAAAAGTCCGAGTGTATCAGGCCTGTGTCCTCAGTACCTTGCTCTATGGCAGCGAGGCCTGGACAACGTATGTCAGCCAAGAGCGACGTCTCAATTCATTCCATCTTCGCTGCCTCCGGAGAATACTTGGCATCAGGTGGCAGGACCGTATCTCCAACACAGAAGTCCTCGAGGCGGCCAACATCCCCAGCTTATACACACTACTGAGTCAGCGGCGCTTGAGATGGCTTGGCCATGTGAGCCGCATGGAAGATGGCAGGATCCCCAAAGACACATTGTACAGCGAGCTCGCCACTGGTATCAGACCCACCGGCCGTCCATGTCTCCGCTTTAAAGACGTCTGCAAACGTGACATGAAATCCTGTGACATTGATCACAAGTCGTGGGAGTCAGTTGCCAGCGATCGCCAGAGCTGGCGGGCAGCCATGAAGACGGGGCTAAAGTGTGGCGAGTCGAAGAGACTTAGTAGTTGGCAGGAAAAAAGACAGAGGCGCAAGGGGAGAGCCAACTGTGTAACAGCCCCGACAAACAAATTTCTCTGCAGCACCTGTGGAAGAGTCTGTCACTCTAGAATTGGCCTTTATAGCCACTCCAGGCGCTGCTTCACAAACCACTGACCACCTCCAGGCGCTTATCCATTGGCCTCCTTATCTCGAGAGACAAAGAGAAGGAACTTAGAGGAAAACATGTAGGTGATGATGTTCCCATATGTTGCTGCTCTTTCACTTTTGGGGCTGAGGGTTACTGTCAAAGTAAGCTTTGCGAGTTGCTGCAGTGCATCTTGTAAATAGTTTATGCTGAAGCCATACTGTGCTGGTGGTGAGACAGATATTGAGCTTAGTGGCAAGTGAACAATCATCACTACTCCAGTCTAGGCTTTACATGCAACACAGTCAGGATGCTAGCATTGCATACAAGAATGATGCACTTGCAAGTTATGTAGCAGCAATAACTTGCAGTAACAAACATTCCAAGATTAGGAGAGGTGACCAAAAGTTTAGTCAAAAAGGTGAGTTTGAAGCAAAGAAGAAAAGTTGAGAGAGTTCCAGAGAGTGTGGCCAAGGTGGCTGAAGGTTCTACCAGCAATGGTGAAGGTGGAAGGAAGGGAGGGTGGTTTTTCCCAAGGCCCGAGTCCAAACACACAAAAAAAAAGTACAGAAGAGAATTCAATGCTAGAGATTGCAATGGCCAGATAAGCCCATGACTATGGACGATTTTATGATGAGGCTGAGAATTTTAAATTCAATGTATTTTGGGGGTGGGGAGAGACATGGAGCAAGGGTGGGCAAACAGAACCTAGTACAAGATCTAAACTATGACAAACAGCGAGTGGAATTTTTTCCCAGGAGCAATGGCCACTGAAAAAAAAATTCCTGTACATCTTAGTGAAACAAATCCTTGGTGTCTAAGTATGTTTCCCCCCAATTCAATCGGTCTTCACTCAACATTTCTAGATTACATCGCTGGGCGACAAATGGAAAAACTACAATTATATAAATTTAACTATTTGTATATAAACGATGATTTGATCCGAGCTATAATTTCCCTACAGTAGGTGCCTCTAACTGTTGTTGTACTGCCCTGAAGTACCTCTTTATGCGCGGTAACAATGCCACGCGCCAGTCGCTAATTGCGGAGCGGGACTGGCCCCGAGCTCACAATCAACACAAGAAAATGCCATTTAGTCCGGATCAGAGTCTGAGGTAAATGCTACACATAATTCACAAACTCTGCTCTTTCCAGAATTCACCATAAATTTCTGTCAACTTTCTCAAAATCAAGTACTAAATGTATTCGGGGGGGGGGGTTCTGTCCAACAAATCAAGGCGAGGAAACCTTCCAACGAGCAACAGTTTTTCAAAGTCATTCGCCCAATCCCCATCTCCTCCCTCCCAGCGGAAAACCAGGACGCTTCAACAAAAGTGACATTTTAAGTTTACTAGCCTTAAAGTAGTCGGGGTTTTAAGTTTTTTTCCCCCCCTCTTCAAATCGTCCTAACCCTCAAAAACATCTACAAATCAGCCTTGGAAACACAATCCAACCCCACTTTTCTGCAAGAAGCAGTTCCGCGCGCCAACGATGAATTACTAAAGACCGACCTTGTCCTCAAAAATACACAAGAAACAGAATTTTGCAACAGAAAACGCATCTGCAACACACAAAAAGCTGGACTCACACATACCTCCGTATGTCTCCACTGTAAAGATGTAGAAAGAAGACAGGAAAATGCATTTGATAAAAATGTCCATTCTGAGCTCTGATAATTCCCCGTCAGCATATCAGAAAAAAAAATTACATTAAACTACTCCAAGTAAACACCGCCTTTACCGGAAACCACTTCCCCAGGCCAGTCCCAAACTACCTGATCACAGCCAACAATCTGCAGCTGTTGTGCCCAGCTGATCAAAGCTCCACACGGTAAGCAATAGCCAGTGAGTGGGCATTAACTAGATACGAACGTAACTGCGAGAATACCATGAATGACAAAACTTGTTTGGAATACGTTTCTGTATTTTAAAAAGGAATATAAACGTTATATTGGAAGGGTTCAATTTAATACAGAAAATAACAATGGGAGGAATAGAACAGCAATTTTAAAAATTAATAGCTGAAGTTCGAATTGCTTTAGTTTATATATACACATAAAAGTAAGGACAATTTATTTTTCTAATTTTTAGAAGCAAATTGTTTGCGTTAATAGCTTTCTTACCAACACAAACATCTCGTTGAAAATTTATGAACCTCGCCACAGGAAATTACTTGGACCAATAATTTTGCTACCTTTTTATCCACATCTTTTGACTATGACTAAAACATTGACACCAACACGAGCCGCCACCAAAAAAAGATAATTGTAAATTGCTTTTAGACATTTTAACAGAATTATGGAAAAGGAGGACAGAACAGGAGTTAGAGTTCTCAGCAGGTCTGGCAGCATCTGTGGAAAGAGAAGCAGAGTTAACGTTTCGGGTCAGTGACCCTTCTTCGGAACTGACAAATATTAGAAAAGTCACAGATTATAAACAAGTGAGGTGGGGGTTGGGCAAGAGATAACAAAGGAGAAGGTGCAGATTGGACCAGGCCACATAGCTGACCAAAAGGTCACGGAGCAAAGGCAAACAATATGTTAATGGTGTTTTGAAAGACAAAGCATTAGTACAGATTAGGTGTGAATATACTGAATATAGAACATCAGCAAGTGCAAACCTGAAGAAAAACAACCTGAAAAAAACAGTGGGTAAGCAAACTGAACAAACTAAGATGAAATGAAATAAATGCAAAAAATGTAAAAAGGAATGCAAAAAAAAGGAAGAAAAAATAACTAAAAATGACTAAAAATGAAAGTAAAGTGGGGGGCTGTCATGCTCTGAAATTATTGAACTCAATGTTCAGTCCGGCAGGCTGAAGTGTGCCTAATCGGTAGATGAGATGCTGTTCCTCGAGCTTGCGTTGATGTTCACTGGAACACTGCAGCAATCCCAGGACAGAGATGTGAGCATGAGAGCAGGGGGGAGTGTTGAAATGGCAAGCAACCGGAAGCTCAGGGTCCTGCTTGCGGACTGAGCGGAGATGTTCCGCAAAGCGGTCACCCAGTCTGCGCTTGGTCTCCCCAATGTAGAGGAGACCACACTGTGAGCAGCGAATACAGTATACTACATTGAAAGAAGTACAAGTAAATCGCTGCTTCACCTGAAAGGAGTGTTTGGGGCCTGGGATAGTGAGGAGAGAGGAGGTAAATGGGCAGGTATTACACCTCCTGCGATTGCAAGGGAAGGTGCCCTGGGACGGGGACGAGGTGGTGGGGGTAATGGAGGAGTGGACCAGGGTGTCGCGGAGGGAACGATCCCTTCGGAATGCTGACAGGGGAAGGGAGGGGAAGATGCGACTGGTAGTGGCATCACGCTGGAGGTGGCGAAAATGGCAGAGGATGATCCTTTGGATATGGAGGCTGGTGGGATGAAAAGTGAGGACAAGGGGAACCCTGTCACGGTTCTGGGAGGGAGGGGAAGGGGTGAGGGTAGAGGTGCGGGGAATGGGTCGGACACGGTTGAGGGCCCTGTCAACCACAGTGGGGGGAAATCCTCGGTTGAGGAAAAAGGAGGTCATATCAGAAGCACCGTCATGGAAGGTAGCATCATCAGAGCAGATGCGTTGGAGACGGAGAAACTGGGAGAATGGAATGGAGTCCTTACAGGAGGTAGGGTGTGAAGAAGTGTAGTCGAGGTAGCTGTGGGAGTCAGTGGGCTTATAATGGATATTGGTAGACAACCTATCCCCAGAGATGGAGACAGAGAAGTCGAGGAAGGGAAGGGGAGCCCAAGCGCAGACTGGGTGACCGCTTTGCGGAACATCTCCGCTCAGTCCGCAAGCAGGACCCTGAGCTTCCGGTTGCTTGCCATTTCAACACTCCCCCCTGCTCTCATGCTCACATCTCTGTCCTGGGATTGCTGCAGTGTTCCAGTGAACATCAACGCAAGCTCGAGGAACAGCATCTCATCTACCGATTAGGCACACTTCAGCCTGCCGGACTGAACATTGAGTTCAATAATTTCAGAGCATGACAGCCCCCCACTTTACTTTCATTTTTAGTCATTTTTAGTTATTTTTTCTTCCTTTTTTTTGCATTCCTTTTTACATTTTTTGCATTTATTTCATTTCATCTTAGTTTGTTCAGTTTGCTTACCCACTGTTTTTTTCAGGTTGTTTTTCTTCAGGTTTGCACTTGCTGATGTTCTATATTCAGTATATTCACACCTAATCTGTACTAATGCTTTGTCTTTCAAAACACCATTAACATATTGTTTGCCTTTGCTCCGTGACCTTTTGGTCAGCTATGTGGCCTGGTCCAATCTGCACCTTCTCCTTTGTTATCTCTTGCCCAACCCCCACCTCACTTGTTTATAATCTGTGACTTTTCTAATATTTGTCAGTTCCGAAGAAGGGTCACTGACCCGAAACGTTAACTCTGCTTCTCTTTCCACAGATGCTGCCAGACCTGCTGAGTGAATCCAGCATTTCTTGTTTTTGTTTCAGATTTCCAGCATCCGCAGTATTTTGCTTTTAAGTTAGAGTTCTCAATTGGGGCAAGGCCAGTTTTATTAAACTGAAGAGTGATTTAGCGAAAGTGAACAGGAAACAGCTACTTGAAGGTAAATCAGTGTCAGGACAGTGGGAGGTATTCAAAGGGGAGATTCAAGGGGTTCAGAGTAAACATGTTCCCACAAAGAAAAAGGGTGAGATGGCCATATCAAGAGCCCCATGGATGTCAAGGAGCTTACAGGGTAAGGTAAGGCAGAAAAGGAAAGCTTATGTCCGACACAGAGAACTCAATACTATAGAAAGCCAACAGGAGTAGAGAAAGTGAAAGGGTGAAATTAAAAAGGAAATTAGGAGAGCCAAGAGAGAGCAAGAAAGAATATTGGCAACCAGAATCAAGGTGAACCCAAAGATGTTTCATCAATACATTAAGAGTAAGAGGATGACTAAGGAAAAAGTCGGGCCAATAAAAGACCAAAAAGGTAACCTATGTGGAGGGGTGAAAGATGTTGGTATTGTTCTTAAATGAATACTTTGTGTCTGTCTTCACAAAAAAGAGGGGGACAATGCAGATATTGTAGCTAAGGAAGAGGGGTGTGAAATATTATGTGATAAACATAGGGAAAGAGGAATTATTAATGGGATTAGCATCCTTGAAAGTTGATAAATTCCCAGGGTCAGATGAAATGAACCCCAGGTTGTTAAAAGTCTTCTTCTTTGGCCTCCTTGTCTTGAGAGACAATGGGTAAGCACCTGGAGGTGGTCAGTGAATTGTGAAGCAGCGCCTGGAGTGGCTATAAAGGCCAATTCCAGAGTGACAGACTCTTCCACAGGTGCTACAGATAAAATTGGTTGTCGGGGCTGTTACACAGTTGGCTCTCTCTTTGCATTTCTGTCTTTTTTCCTGCCAACTGTTAAGCCTCTTCAACTTGCCACACTTTAGCCCCACCTTTATGGCTGTCCGCCAGCTCTGGCGATCGCTGGCAACTGACTCCCATGACTTCTGATCAATGTCACAGGACTTCATGCCGCATTTGCAGACGTCTTTAAAGCGGAGACATGGACGGCTGGTGGGTCTGATACCAGTGATGAGCTCGCTGTACAATGTGTCCTTGGGGATCCTGCCATCTTCCATGCGGCTCACATGGCCAAGCCATCTCAAGCGCCGCTGGCTCAGTAGGGTGTATATGCTGGGGATGTTGGCCGCCTCGAGGACTTCTGTGTTGGAGATATGGTCCTGCTACCTAATGTCAAGGATTCACCGGAGGCAGTGAAGATGGAATGAATTGAGACGTCGCTCTTGGCTGACATACGTTGCCCAGGCCTCACTGTCGTAGAGCAAGGTACTGAGGACACAGGCTTGATACACTCGGACTTTTGTGTTCCGTGTCAGTGCGCCATTTTCCCACACTCTCTTTGCCAGTCTGGACATAGCAGTGGAAGCCTTTCCCATGCTCTTGTTGATTTCTGCATCAAGAGATAGGTTACTGGTGATAGTTGAGCCTAGGTAGGTGAACTCTTGAACCATTTCCAGAGCGTGGTCGCCGATATTGATGGATTGAGTATTTCTGACGTCCTGTCCCATGATGTTCATTTTCTTGAGGCTGATGGTTAGGCCAAATTCATTGCAGGCAGCCGCAAACCTGTCGATGAGATTCTGCAGACACTGTGAGGTGTTAATGCAGCATCGTCAGCAAAGAGGAGTTCCCTGATGAGGACTTTCCGTACTTTGGTCTTCGCTGTTAGATGGGCAAGGTTGAACAACCTGCCACCTGATCTTGTGTGGAGGAAAATTCCTTCTTCTGAAGACTTGAATGCATGTGAGAGCAGCAGGGAGAAGAGGATCCCAAACAGTGTAGGTGCGAGAACACAGCACTGTTTCACACCACTCAGGATAGGAAAGGGGTCTGATGAGGCGCCGCTATGCTGAATTGTGCCTTTCATATTGTCATGGAATGAGGTGATGATACTTAGTAGCTTTGGTGGACATCCGATCTTTGCTAGTATTCTGAAGAGACCACGTCTGCTGACGAGGTCAAAGGCTTTGGTGAGATCAATGAAAGCAATGTAGAGGGGCATCTGTTGTTCACGGCATTTCTCCCGTAGCTGGAGAAGGGAGAACAGCATGTCAATGGTGGATCTCTGTGCTCGAAAGCCACACTGTGCCTCAGGGTAGACATGCTCAGCCAGCTTCTGGAGTCTGTTTAAAGCGACTCGAGCGAAGACTTTCCCCACTATGCTGAGCAGGGAAATTCCACGGTAGTTGTTGCAGTCACCGCGGTCACCCTTGTTCTTATAGAGGGTCGCAATATTGGCATCGCGCATGTCCTGTGGTACTGCTCCTTCGTCCCAGCACAGGCAAAGCAGTTCATGGAGTGCTGAAAGTACAGCTGGCTTGGCACACTTGATTATTTCAGGGGTAATGCCGTCCTTCCCACGGGCTTTTCCACTGGCTAGAGAATCAATGGCATCACTGAGTTCCAATTTTGATGGCTGTACATCCAGCTCATCCATGACTGGCAGAGACTGGGCTGCATTGAGGGCGGTCTCAGTGACAACATTTTCCCTGGAGTACAGTTCCAGGTAGTGCTCAACCCAGCGGTCCATTTGCTTGCATTGGTCAATGATCATGTCCCCTGATTTAGATTTGAGGGGGGCGATCTTCTTGATGGTTGGCCCAAAAGCTCTCTTAATGCCATCATACATTCCTCTGATGTTTCCGGTGTCAGACGCTGAAATACGACTGCATAGGTGTTGCCAGTAGTCATTTGCGCAGCGCCTGGCTGTTCTTTGTGCAGCGCTTCTAGCTGCTTTAAATGCTACGGATGTTAACTCGCTGGGGGCTTTCTTGTAGTTCAGCAGTGCAATGCGCTTAGCGGCTATGACAGGTTCCAGCTCTTCAAAGAGAGATTGAAACTAGTCTGCATTCTGCTTCACACGTTTGCCATAGGTGATCATTGCTGAGTCATAGATGGCGTCACTGATGTGGGCCCACTTGGTCTCTGCATCCCCTGTGGGAGTGTTTTGAAGGGCTTTTTCAAGTGAATTTAGAAACTTATGTAACAGCTGTGGATGAGAAATTCTACTAGTGTTGATGTGCAGGCGGTCCTTCTGCTTGGAGTGATGCAGCTTCTTTGGTTTGAGTCTAACCTTGCTGCACACCAGGGAGTGGTCGGTGTCGCAGTCCGCACTGTGGAAGCTGCGTGTGATTTGAACGCTGTTTAAAGAGGCTCGCCTTGTGACTATGAGGTCCAGCTGGTGCCAACGACGTGATCTTGGGTGCCTCCAAGAAACCTGGTGACAGGGTTTAGTATGAAAGAACGAGTTGGTGATGCAGAGGTTATGATACGTACACAACTCAAGCAGTCTCTGTCCATTCTCATTCATTCTTCCAATGCCATAGCGCCCAAGGCAGGAGGGCCATGAGTCATGGTCGGCCCCAACCCTGGCATTAAAGTCCCCCAGCAGGAACAGGTGTTCGGTATTGGGGATGCTACTAATGATATTATGGAGTTCTTCGTAGGACTGGTCTTTAGCTTCAGGTGGGGAGCAGATTGTTGGAGCATAGATGCTGAGTAGGTGTACTGGACCAGAGGCGAACCAGTCAGATGGACAGCTTGCGTTCCGAGCCATTTGAGGGTGGCTCTATCATGCTGAGCAAGGAGTTTCTGATGGCGAAGCCCACTCCATGCTGTCTTGGTTCTTCAGGATCCCTACCCTGCCAGTAGAAGGTGTAGTCTTGCTCTCTTAGAGATCCGCTCGCAGGGAGGCGAGTCTCCTGAAGTGCTGCAATGTCTACATTGAGTCTACTGAGCTCGTTGTTAATGATGGTGGTCTTCCAAGAATTGTTGATTTGTGTAAGGTCTTCCAACAGGCCAGGGCACATGGTTCTGACGTTCCAACTTGCAAAACGAAGGGCTGGTACCTTCTTTCCTTTTTTTGTCGTGTTGTTTGGTGCGGTGTTGCAGTCCATTTGTCAGGCAATGACCCTGAGCTCCAAGCACCCATTGAAGCAGGTGGACTATGGCGGGACAGAACCTTACTGACCGGGGGCTGTAGCTGTCCAGTGAGATGCGATGACCTCTCCTGCCAAAGGCAACCCGTGGCGCCCAATCTCTACGCCAATTGAGCTGGACTTATAACCCGTAACTGCTGCCTTCTGTATTGTTTTGGTCGCTGTGAGGCGACTATGGAGTGACCTCTCCATGGCGCATGCCTGGGCAGATGTATGGAGGTTGTGAGTTGCCCAAGCGTCAAAACCCCCCTCTTGGCCTTCCTGGTGCGTCCAAAGGAGTGCAGAGCACGACGTTTGGCACCGGTATGGCTGCAGGAACTGCTGGAAACATGCCAAGGTGACACATGACCGCCTTTGGGGTTCCGCTCTGGATTTTCTATTAGGGTTTACTGTTAAAAGTAGTGAAAGAGGAAATAGCAGAAGGTCTGACCATCGTTTTCCAGTCCTCAAGAATACAGGTGTGATGCCGGAGGATTGGAGGACTGCTAATGTACCTCTTTAAAAAGAGAGCAAGGGATAAACCAAATAATTACAGGCCAGTCAGTCTAACCTCAGTAGCGGGCAAATTATTGGAATCTATTCTGAGAGACAGGATAAACTGTCACTTAGAAAGGCACGAATTAATCAAGGACAGTCAGCATTGATTTGTTAGAAGGTCTTGTCTGACTAACGATCAAATTTTTTGAAGTAACAAGGAAGATAGATGAGGGTAGTACAGTTGATATGGTCTACATGGATTTTGACAAGGTCCCACATGGCAGACTGGTTAAAAAATTAAAAGCACCAGGGATCCAGGGAAATGCAGCAAGGTGGATACAGAATTGGCTCAGTGGCAGGGAACAAAGGACAATTGTTGACGAGTGTTTTTGCGACTGGAGGACTGTTTCCAACGACATTCCAGAGGGCTCAGTACTAGGTCCGCTGCTTTTTGTGGTATAAATTATTTGGACATAAATGTAAGGGGCATGATCAAGAAGTTTGCAGACGTCACAAAGATTGGCCGTGTGGTAGTTAGCGAGGATAGCTGTAGCTGCAGAAAGATATTGATGGACTAGTCAGATGGACAGAAAAGTGGCAAATGGAATTCAACATGGAGAAGTGTGAGGTGATGCATTTGGGGTGGTCACAAAAGGCAAAGGAATACATGATTAATGGGAAAATACTGAGAAGTGTGGAGGAAGTAAGGGACCTTGGAGTGAATGTCCACAGATCCCTGAAGGTAGCAGGACATGTCGATAAGATGTTTAAGAAGGCATATGGAATCCTTTCTTTTATTAGCCAATGTATAGAACATAAGAGCAGGGAGGTTATCCTAGAACTGTATAAATCATTGGTTAGGCCACAACTTGAGTACTGTTTGCAGTTCTGGTCACCTCATTACAGAAAGGATGTAATTGCACTAGAGAGGGTACAGAGGATATTTACGAGGATGTTGCCGGGACTGGAAAAATGCAGCTATGAGGAAAGATTGGAGAGGCTGGGGTTGTTCTTGGAACAGAGAAGGCTGGGGGCAAGGTGGGGGGGGGGGGGGGTGGGGGTGGGCAGTGGGGGAGATCTGATTGAAATGTACAAAATTTTGGGGGGCCTGGATAGAGTGGAGGTGAAGGGTCTATTTACATTAGCAGGGAGGTCAGTGACGAGAGGGCATAGATTTAAAGTGATTCGTAGAAGGATTAGAGGGGAGATGAGGATGTTTTTTCACCCAGAAGGTGGTGGAGGTCTGGAACGCACTGCCTGAAAGGGTAGTTGAGGCAGAAACCCTCAGCTCATTCAAAAGGAGTCTGGAAATGCACCTCAATTGCTGTAATCTGCAGGGCTATAGACCAAATGCTGAAAGACGGGATTAGACTGGGTGGATCATTGTTCATCAGCAGACACAATGGGCTAAGCGGCCTCTTTCTGTGCCATAAATGTTCTATCATTCACAGTACATGCTTGAAACCAGGTGAGTAATGAATCAAGTTTTAAGTATCAAAAAAGATATATTCTAAAATTTCCCAATAAGGCAAGAAAGAACATGTCCACAGAAGGGAGCCTACTGCAGTATTTCGAATGTTCTTGCACTGATGACCAATATCTTTTTGGTGCATAGAATTGGGAGTATTGGTCCCTCTATGCTTCCTATATAGCCATTTCTTTATTTCAGCCCATTGAGATGTTTACCAGCAACAACTTGCATTTATATAGACCCTTTAACGTAGAAAAATATCCCAAAACATATCTGAGGCATAATTAATAAAATGGATGCTGAGCCAAAGAAGCATTTTGCAAGAGGTCTCCGAAAGCTTGGTCAAAGAAGTGGGTTTTAAGGACGGTTTTATAACTGTAGAAAATTTCTGGCACAGAAAGAGGCCATTTGGCCCATCATGTCTGTGCCAGCTGAAAGCGTGATCCAAGCTTATCCCAATTTCTCACTCTTGGTCCATAGCCTTGTAGGTTAAAGGCAACTCAAGTGCATATCCAAGTTTTTTTTTAATACGATGAGGATTTCTGCCTCTACCAAGGAGTTCCAGACCACCACTACTCTCTGGGTGAAAAAAAAATTCATCTCCCCTCTAATTCTTTTGTCAATTACTTTAAATCTGTGTTCTCGGTTATTGACCTCTTTGCCATCAGAAATAGGTCCTTCCTCTCCACTCTATCTAGGCTCAATTTTATCCAGGTAATTAAATTTCTCCTCAGCCTCCTCTTTTCAATTGAATCATTTCGAATAGCTAAAAATATCCATTCCTGGCAACATCCTTATGAAAATAAAATGCCCTCTATAACCTCTCTAGTACTATCAAATCCTTTCTGTAATCCAATGACCAGAACTACATACAGTACTCTAGATGTGGCCTAACTAGTGTTTTATACAGTTATAGCATAACATCCTATGCCTCAGCTAGTAAAGGAAAGCATCCAGGTGCCTTCTTAACCACCTTATGTACCTATCCTGTTACCTTCAGGGATCTGTGGACATGCACTCCAAGATCCCGATGTTCCTCTACACTTCTTAGTATCCTACCATTTATTGTGTATTCCCTTGCTTTGCTTGCCCTCCTTAAATGCATTACTTAACCCTTCTCCAGATTGAATTCCATTTGTCACTTTTCTCCCCACCTAACCAGTCTATTTATCTTCCTGCAGTCTGCAGCTTTCATCTGCATCAACCACACAACCAACTTTTGTATCGTCTGCAAACTTCTTAATCATATCCTCTACATACAATTCCAAATCATTGATATAGACCACGAAAAACAAGGGGCCTGGTATAGAGAGAGACCTGTGGAATCCCACTGAAAACATCTGTCGACCATTACCCTTTGCTTGCTACCACTAAGCCAATTTTCGATCTGACTTTCCACTTGCCCTTCGATTCCCTGGGCTCTTTTTTTTTTAATGGTTTTGGAGGTGAATAGGCAGAGTGGGATGGGAACAAATTCCACAGCATGGGGTCTATGTAGTTGAAGACATAACCACCAATGGTGGGGTGAAGGGAGTGGAATTGCACAACAGGTTAGCATCAGAGGAATGGAGGAAGGAGAGTTGTTTACAGTCAGAATCTAGTACCAAACTTAATTTGATACAACTGGTTCTATAAAGCTTGAGGAGAGGAGTTGCTACTTCCAGGAAAAAAGACTATATGAATCATAACAAAAAGTGCTGAAAAATACTCAGCAGGTCTGGCAGCATCTGTGGAGAAAGAAGCAAAGGTAATGTTTTTCATCAGACTATATAAATGCCACAGCCACTAGGACAGGTCAGAGATTGGGTATTCTGCAGCAAATGTCTCGCCAAAATCTTTCCACTATCTTCAAGGCACATTAAGAGTCTGATGGGATATTCTCCACTTGTCTGGATGAGTTCAGCTGCAACGCACAAGAGGCTCAACACCATCCAAGACAAAGCTCGCTGCTTGATCGGCAGCCCATCCACCACCAGTGCACCATGGCTGCAGTGTGCAGAATGATAGTATGTCTGCCCATTTTGCCAGTCGGTGTACTACATTTCTGCCTTTCATATTATCTACAAACTGTGAAATTATGCCCTTTTTACCCAAGTCCAGGTCATAATATGAATGAAAAACAGCAATGATGGGAACACCACTGTATATTTCCCTCCACTATTCTCTGCTTTCTATCACTTAAACAATTTTATATCCAAGGCCTTTTGAAAATACACAATTACATCAATCACATGACCATCATCAACCCTCTCTATCACTTCATTAAAGAATTATCAAGTTAATTAATACAATTTGCCTTTAACAAATCCATGCTGACTTTCATTCAATAGCCCTTAATTTTTCAAATGGCAATTAGTTTTATCCCAGATTATACTATTTAAAAATGCACTTCAGCAACTCACCAAGGCTTCTTTGACAGCATGTCACAAACCTCCACTTTAAGAACATAAGAAATAGGAGCAGGGGTAGGCCATTTGGTCCTTCAAGCCTGCTGTGCCATTCAACAAGATCATGGTTGATCTTCTGTCTCAAGTCCACCTTTCCACACTATCCCGATATCCCTTAGTACCCAAAAATCTATCAACCTCTGTCTAAAATATTCTCAACTACTGAGCATTCACAGCTGTCTTGGGTAGAAAATCCCAAAGATTCACAACCCTTCGCGTGAAGAAGTTTTTCTTTATCTCAGTCTTAAATGGCCAACCTCTTATTCTGAGACTGTGACCTCCAGCTTTCCCAGCCAGGAGAAGTATTTTCTCAGCATTCACCCTGTCAACCCCCTTAAGAATTTTATATGATTCAATTAAGATCACCTCTCATTCTTCTAAACTCCAGGGAATATACAACCAGTCTCTTAATTGTATATTAATTGTGCTCAATTGTATGCATGTGGTGGGCATTAACTAGGGATTCACTTGTATCAAAAGGAACACACAGACTTTGATTGTTGGGTTTGGAGGTGCATGTTTGTAAGTGTATCTTTGTAAATAAAAACGCAGAAAGATTGGCTCTAGTTCTGTCCATCATCACCAGGCTTTCTGGAACATAACAGTCGACTCAATCTCTCCTCATAGGTCTATCTGCTTATCCCAGGAACCAGTCTAGTGAACCTCCATTGTACTTCCTTTAGGGCATGTATGCTTTTCTTTAGATAAGGAAACCAAAACTACATAGTACTCTAGGTGCGCCTACACCAATGCCCTGTATAATTGTAGTTAGACTACTCTTATACTCCAATCCCTTTGTAACAACAGCTAACATACCATTTGCCTTCCTAATTGCTTGCTGTACCTGCATATTAATTTTCTGTGATTCATGTACAAGGACACCCAGGTTCTTCTGAATTCTCTAGTCTCTCACCATTCAAAAAATATTCTGCTTTTTTATTTTTCTTACCAAAGTGGATAACTTCACACTTTGCCACATTGTGTTCCATCTGCCACGTTCTTGGCCACTTACCCAACCTGTCTATATCCCTCTGGAGTGTCTTTGTGTTCTCTTCACTTAGTTTCCTACCTAACTTTGTATCATCAGCAAATTTAGCTATGTTACATTAGGTCCCCATTAGGTCTTTAATATAGATTGTAAATAGTTGAGACCTAAGTACTGATCCTTATGGCATCCCACTGGTTACAGCCTGCCAACACGAAAATGTCCTGTTTATTCGTGTACTCTTTTCTGTCCAATAACCAATCCTCAATCCAAGCTAATATATGACTCCCAATCCTATGTATCCTAATTTTGAGCAGTAACCTCTTGTGTGGAACCTTATCGAATGTTTTTTGAAAATTCAAATGCATATCCTCTGATTTTCCCTTATCCATCTGTTACAAAAGTACTCCCATTTTTTTGTTAAATTCTGAGGACTTATGTTTTATTTGGGAAAACTGAAAAGGATTCCATGGATGTTTTTCACTGGGGTCATTGAAAGGACTGAGAAGTCTTGTTTGCAAACAACATGTCCTGGAAGTCACCTGTCTTCAGATAATTACCCAGCAGGGGTTTTTTTTGCCTTAGTGGAGATGTTTACTGAGAAGTGACAGGTCAAGATTTATAGGGGTCAGGAGGCTTGACTCTTGAGATATTGTTTTTGGTTTTGCTTTGGACAGTGTATGGGAGTTTTAAAAACCAGCTAGGAGAGCAGTCACCCCAGCTCAGCCTTTTCCATCTGTGAGAAGCTCTTAGAAGCGAGCGTGAGAAATTGATGCTACATTCGTCTTGAAAGGTCTGCTTGAAACCCCTGTTGCTGCATTTCTCCTGAGCCGCTGGAAAAACTAGCCGGATAAACCCTCGATGCCACCTGAACGAAATGCTCCAGAGAAAGATCCCACTGACAGCCATCTACGCGTATTTGGGATGCCAAACCAAAAAAGGGACAACTGATATCTTTTTCCCTTCTAGAATTAGCAAGTATTTGGCCGAAGTATTCTTTTTGTCTTTTTTTTGTAACAGAGCTCTAAAAAGAATTTTTTTTTTGGTTAACTGGTGTGCATGTGAGTGAGGAGCTAAGGTAAAAAGGGAACTTTCATATTTCAATCTGTGTCTTAATGATTTCCTTCGTTACTGGTTATGTCTTGTTTTATAATAAACTGATAATTTTGTTTATTAAAGAAACCTGGTTGATGTATTTTATTCTGGGATAAAGAGTAGTCTGTGATTGACCGTTTCAGTAACTGGGTAAACATTTAAATATATGTTGTGACCTGTGGAGAAGTGGAACTAGAAAAAACAGTGCACTCCTCCTGCCTCGGTTGTAACACATCTTACCAGTTACATCCTCAAAAAACTCTCTCAGATTTATCAAATACGATTTCCCTTTCAAAAATTTGTGTTGGTGCTGTTTAATCATATTATGATTTTCTAAGTGCCCTGTTATCCTTAATAACGGATTCCAGCATTTTGCCTACTATTGTTAGATAGAGTCAAAGAGATATACAGCACTGAAACAGACCCTTCAGTCCACCGAGTCTGTGCTGACCAACAACCACCCATTTATACTAATCCTTCATTTAATCCCATATTCCCTACCATATCCCCACCTTCCCTCAATTCTCCTACCACCTACCTACACTAGGGGCAATTTACAACGGCCAATTTACCTATCAACCTGCAAGTCTTTGGCTGTTGGAGGAAACCGGAGTACCTGGCGGAAACCCACGCGGTCACAGGGAGAACTTGCAAACTCCACACAGGCAGTACCCAGAACTGAACCCGGGTCGCTGGAGCTGTGAGGCTGTGTCGTTAGGCTAACTGGCCTATAGTGCCCCATTTTCTCTCTTCCTTCTTCCTTAAACAACAGGGTGATGTTTGCTACCTTCCAATCCTTGGGACTCATTCTAGAATCTAACCACCTAGAAGGACAAGGGCAGCAGGTGCATGGGAACACCATGGCCTGCAAATTGCCCTCCATGTCTTCTACCATCCTGACTTGGTAATAGATCACCATTCCTTTATTGTCTCTGGATCAAAATCCTGGAGCTCTCAAACAGCATGATGGGAATATAGTCATCACGTTGGCTGCAGCAGCACCACCACCATCTCAAGGGCACATACGAATGAGCAATGAATGAGCCTTGCTAGCGATGCCACATCACGAGAATTAATAAAAAAAAGTGTTCTATTTTATAACCAGTTATTTTCAAATGTGATTTATGGTTTTTAAAAAGACGGAGGTTCAAGTAAATATTTTTGGGGACAGTTAAGATGCTGTTCAAATCTTTGTTGGTTTAGAATTATCAAAATAAGATTTTAAGCTAGCATCAGCTCCTGTAGTGATAGGAAATACCGGACAAGGAACAGTGCATATATCCAACTATTCTGCAAAAGAATAGCTTTGCACTGGATTGTGAAATGTTTGTTGTTTCACTTTGAGGAGCTTGATAGAGATAAACATATATATCAGTCAGTTCCTTATTAACTTTTGGAAAATAATGTTAATGAATAATTTAAACTTTTAATTTAAATTAGATCTGAATTTGTGATATTCTTTTGCTTATTGAAGGCAGAGGAGAGGTTCTGAGGAGGCATAGGATTATTCCACTAGTTAAAAGTAAGTAATGAAGGTTGTTCTGTCATTATCCTGGGAACATAAAGTTTAACTATTCTAAAGGATGGGGTAAATGGACGCTTGGATAATAATAATCTGATTGGACATAGTCAACATGGATTTATGAATGGGAAATCAGGTTTGACGAACCTGTTGGAGTTTCTTGAAGATGTTATTAATAGAATTGATAAAGGGGAGTCGGTGGACATAGTATACTTGGATTTTCAGAAGGCTTTTGATAAAGTCCCCCACAGGAGGTCGGTTAGTAAATTTAAAGCACATGGGATAGGAGGTAATATACTGGCATAGATTAAGGATTGGTTAACAGTCAAAAAACAGAGAGTAGGAATAAACGTATCATTCTCGCATTGGCAGGCTGTGACTTAGTGGGGTAATGCAAGGATCAGTACTTGGGGCCTCAGCTGTTCACAATATATATTAATGATTTGGATGTGGGGACCAAATGCAATATTTCCAAGTTCACAGATGATACAAAACTAGGTGGGAATGTGTGTTGTGAGGAAGATGCAAAGCGGCTTCAAGGGGATTTGGACAGACTTAGTGAGTGGGCAAGAATGTGTCAGATGGAATATAATGTGAAAAAAATGTGAGGTTATCCATTTTGGTAGGAAGAACAGATGTGCAGAGTATTTCTTAAATTGTAAGAGATTAGAAAGTGTAAATGCACAAAGGGACCTGGGTGTCCTCGTCAATAAGTCACTGAAAGCTAACATGCAGGTGCAGCAAGCAATTAAGAAGGCTAATAGTATATTAGTCTTTATCACTAGAGGATTTGAGTACAGGAGTAGTGAAGTCTTGGTTAGACCACAGCTGGAGTACTGTGTGCAGTTTTGGTCCCTTTACCTTAAGAAGGATATTATTGCCTTAGAGGGAGTGCAACAAAGGTTCACCAGACTTGTTCCCGAGATATCGGGACTGTCCTATAAAGAGACATTGGGGAAACTGGGATGTATTCTCTAGAGTTTAGAAGAATGAGAAGTGATCTAATCGAAACCTACAAAATACTTAAAGGGATAGACAAGGTAGATGCAGGTAAGATGTTACCCCTGGTAGGGGATTCTAGAACCAGGGGACACAATTTCAAAATAAGAGGGAAGCCACTTAGGATAGAGATGAGGAGAAATGCCTTTACTCAGAGGGTTGTGAATCTTTAGAATTCTCTACCCAGAGGGCTGTGGAAGCTCAGTCATTGAGTAAGTTTAAAGCAGAGATTGACAGATTTCTAAATACCAATGACATAAGGGAATATTGGGATAGTATGGGAAAGAGGCATTGAAGTGGATCATGCCATGATCGTATTGAGTGGCGGAGCAGGCTCGATGGGCTGAATGGCCTACTCCTGTTCCTATGTTCCTTGGTTTCCTAACTGGATACCGAGACTAATTGAGCTGCTCACAGACATAGGGAATTGTGACTAACTTAATGGGAGTCAGGACTTCACTTATGAGAGTGATACAAAATTTGAAACCCAAACACCTAAAGCAAGATGGATAAAAAAAGACCCAGAATTTTATAAGGGGCATGAGAGGATCCAGGAAGGTCTGAGAGACTATAGCTGAAACCGAAGGAAGAAAAAGCTATTAGAAATCCAGCTCTAGAAAATAACAGAAATACAAAATTTTAAGATGTCAGAAGAATTGTGTAAAATATTTTAAAAGAGGATGTACTGTGAACAAGTCATGCAAAAGTTGACAAACACCAAGATCACTTCGTAAAAGTGTTAGCATTGGTCATTATTGTCTGCTCTCTGCAATGAAATAGTGGTAATTTTCCTCAGAAAACCAGCATTAATGCCTACTATCACACATGATGTAACTAAATAAACTTGAGAGCAGTGGAATATTACAATTGTTTACTTGCGAAGGCACGCTACCTAACCATATAATCCTGCTGTCAGTTACTTTGTTGAATCTTTGCCAAACTTGTTAAAGTGGCTTGTTCCTTTCAGGCTGGATATTTTTGGAAACTGCTTATGAGTTTAGCCACATGTCTAGACTGGCTCTCTTTCTTACCATAACTGGTGCTGTGTAAAATAATGACAGATAAGAATGGGGTGGAGGGCACAGCACGTAACCATTTTTGCAAAAAAAGTTTAAGTATTCTGCTGTAGGAGAGCCACCAAGCAGGTGTCTGACAAGAAGCAGATCTTCCAAGTCCTATTTACTTTGTGATGATTTTATTTTTTGAAACAAATATAATATCCACTTTCTGTGAATCACGTCATTAAAAACTATTTTTAAAAAACTCTGGTCATTTCAGTGGATTTGCAATTATATTTTTTGTGCCTCAACAAAATTTACAGATTGTAAGGGTCTGAATATCATAATACGACAGGCACATCGCACAATCATGCCGACGGCTGGGAGTTACTTTGTTTTCCATACAATCATTCTCATAAGGCCAGTTTACCATTTATCATTCTGGACTAAGTAATTTCCATACAATGACCATTTAGAATTTTCAAATGTTACTAACATTTTAGATTAAAATATGGTAAAATTCTCATTTAAAGTATGCTCAATCCTCCACAATTTCAGCTAGAATGAATGGAGTGGATATACATTTGTTACAAAAATAAAGTAATGAAATGCAAAACTTTTATTTGGTATAACTGTGGCTGAATATTTCCCTCTGTAGTTGTATCACCATTAACCTAATGCTATGAAACACAGATACACAGTTATTGGAACATTTGAGCCTCCCGTGCACATAATCTTCTAAAGCGCAAGCAGATGAAAGTTAAGCATATGTTAGGAAATAGGCATAGTGTGATAAAACAAATAACTTGCATTTATATTGCGCCTTTCACCTCAGGAAAGCGTGTCCCAAAGCGTTTTACAGCAAAGTATGCTTTTTAAAGTTGTGTTCACTGTTGTGTTGTAGGAAACACCAATTTGTGCATAGCAAGGCCGCACAAATGGTAATAAGGTAATGATCAGTTGATCTGTTTATGTGATGTTGGTTGAGGAATAAATAGTGGCCAGGACACAGAGAGACCCCCTCCTTTTCTTCAAAATAGTGTCATAGGATCTTGTGTGACCACCTCAGAGAGCAGATGATGGATGGTGTAGGGGCAGGAAAAGAAGCCATTACTAAACATTCTCTGACTACACTTGGATAGGAGAATGGAACTGAGTGAGGGTAGTCCTACCAAGCTGAACAATTGAGGACAGTGTTTGGGGACAATGAGATATTGCACCATGGTTACGGTCACAGAGAATACCATTTGTGATCTTAGTTAGGGCCATTTCAATACTGTTGGGAAAGCAGAAGGCTGATTGGAGTGATTCAGATAGGAAGTAGCACACAAGTTGGATGGGGATTGAGAAGCAACGACACATTCAAGGACCTAGATGACGAGAGACTGGAACGATTCAAAAAACAAAGGGATTAAAGGTAGGCTTTTTGAGGACAAGAATGATGAAGACAATTTGAAAAGGTTATTAGTGAACCATTTATGACAATCCTGCAGTTTTCATGGTCATTTCCTGTGCTAGTGCACACAATACCAGATATATTGAATTCATTTTCACAACTTGCCATAGACTCACAATGGTTGTTAATCCAGTAGTATAACCACCAGAAACTGTGCCTATTGGGAATGGGGTGATTTTACTGAAAGCAGAATCAATGGATCAAGAGGTGTGTCTCATGGATAAGATTAAAGAAGGCATAAAAAAGATGGATCAAAAACTAGAGAGGGGGTGGTTTAACACTAGGGCAAGTGGGGGGCATTCCTGGTGGACATGTGGCTTGATGGGAAAAGGGAAGAGAGGACGCTGAACAGATCTTCTCTATCTTAGTGACAAGGAGGTCCATGGGCTGCTTGCACTTATTATTCAGAGGTGAGGGTGGAGAAGGCAGGGGAGATAGGTTTAAGGAGATAGTTGGTGAAAGAAAATAGAATCTGCAGATAATCTTTGTTTTCCAAGATGATCATAGAGAAGTTGGTGGTTTTTGTCGAGGAGAATTCGGCCCAATGGCGATTGATGTGGTCCTGCTAAATCTAGTGATAGGTGCCTAAGCCACTTGTTCCCCAGATGCAATCATATTTACGCTTCAGGAAGTGGTGATCGAAGCCATAGCAGGGGAAGGACCAGTGTAGGAGACAGTGAAGATTTCGCTGGGGACAAGGTCATCAAAGGCAGAGATGAAGGAGTGGTTGAGCAAACTGACAGCTGCAACAGTATGGGAGTAATGGGTGGCCAGAGGTTAGGCATTTGGGAGTTTGAAATGCAGTTATAACGAACTAGTCAGAACAAAAATCATGGCAAAAAATTATAACTACCACATTAAAAAGTTATTTAATCCCAGTGTTTATATAGTGAAAGATGTTGACAGTGTTTACATAATTATTACAATTCACTGAAAAGAATGAAATTACAGTTACAACTGGAACAACTGCTGCTGTAAAAACAAGAGTAAAACAGCTAAAGTGCAACTGTATTGTAAAAACAAATCTGTGATTTTTCAAATTTATTCAAGATCCATGTTCAAAATTTCAGGACAGTTGATGTTCTTAAAGGCACTTAAATCATATCATATTTAACAGCTTACTGTAAATTCAAACCAGCTATGAATCAGGAGATCAAGGAGAGGTTTGTTTCACTGTGAAAAGACAGTTCTTAGTCACTTCATCCTGCTGAAATGTAACATACTAAGTTTCATTATATTATTTACTTTCTGAAAAAAATGAGAATTGTGGAGAATCCCAGTTATATATGACCTCAAATTGATTTGAATGGTTTTCCATTCAAAAAGTAAAACCTGACATTAAAATGTCTTAAAATACAGTTCAGAAATTATACTGAGGATAATATTTTCAAACATTTGACAAACTATTTACATCCACCATAAAATGCTGAATTATTTACATTGAAAAATTACAGGATAAATAGTATGTTTTATAGTAAGTAACAAAGTTAGAAAAGCACCATTAAAGCCACAGTTCTGAAACATTCAAACCATATCTTGTTCATACAAAAATATACCCATTTATATTATCCTGATCAAATCATTTATTGAAACATTACATACTTCTGTTATAGAAATCCTGCAAGAATAAAACCAATTTGCTTAGCATCGAAGGTTACATTACAGGTCTCCATTGACAGTGATTCTAATAACACTGATGGCTAGCCACATAATTATTGATTGTACATAAGTAGTTTGAAGCTATGTTTTGGATTGCTGTATAATTAAAGTGCAAATTGTTCTTATGAACTGCTTAGAAAGAATCTGTTACCTCTCTTTGTCCCTGTTGGTTCTTTACACCAACACACAAGTAATTGATTTATATTTGTTTTTAAAACCACTCTGTGATGAATCTTTTTTGTTTAGTTTGGAAGAATCGATGTCCTCAATATCCTCTGACGAATTGTTCAGATTTACAACATTTGTTTCATCTCCAGTTGAGTTTTCTTTAGTTGATCCCTCTGATTTAATTTTCTTGTTGATTACCTTTGTTTCAGAAACTTTGGTGGAACTTCCTTTAAACAATGCCATCTGCAATTACACCATGAATCATCATTTCTATTGAGGCTGGTAATACAATTTTTAAAGAATAGATATATCAAATAAAATTTATATTTATTTCAGTCAATATGGATATTTTATTTATGGGAAAAATATTAACTACGTTTTGTTTGTGTTTTTGATTAATCAGAGCAACATTCTTATTTGCCTGTTAACATGTCTTTGTTACCTCTAGACTTGACTATTCCAACACACTCCATAAATTTAAGCTCATCCAAAACTCTGCTGCCCATATTCTAACTTGCACCAAGTTCTGTTTACCCATTACCGCAGGCTCCTGGTTAAGCAACGCCTCGATTCAAAAATTCTCATCCTGTTTTCAATTTACTCTGTAGCCTCTCCCCTCCCTATCTCTGTAACCTCCTCCATCCCTACAACTTTCCCAGATATCTGCACTCCTCCAATTATGGCCTCATGCACATCCCCAATTTTAAGTGCTCCACCTTTGACAGCTGCGCTTTCAGCTGCCGAGGCCCTAAGCTCTTGATTTCCCTCCCTAAACCTCTCAGCCTCTATATCTCTCTTTCCTCCTTTAAGATGCTCCTTAAAACCTCCCTCCTTTACCAAGCTTTTGGTCATCTGTCCTAATATTCCCTTATGTGGTTCAGTGTCAAATGTTGTTTGATAATGCTCCTGAGAAATGCCATGGGATGCTTTACTTGTTAAAGGCACTATATAAAGGCAAGTTGTTCTTGTAAAAACCAAGGTACGGAAAACTAAAATTATAGCATTGGCTAGATAATTGGCTTAAAAACTGGAAAGAAAGGGTTGACATAAAGTTATAGGCTGGTAAGAGGTTCTAGGCAGGGTGCCCCAAGGCCTGGGCATGGGACGAATCCTACTTCAGTACACTCTACATCAGGGTTGTCCAACACATGGCCCGCAGGCCAGGATCCGGCCCACCAAAGGTTTCCATCCAGCCCATGGATGTAAACTGTACCCGGGCCATACCTCATCTTCGCCAGAACTCTATGACTGGAGATGGGAAATTTCCCTTTGACTTCTTCTTGCAGACCGGCTTTTGAAAAACATCGCGCTGTCAGTTTCACAGCTGCTGAAGGAGGAACACGCTTCCCAACTTCAGACAGATTCGGGGTTTTCCGACTTTTTTAAAAAGCACGCTGGAAAACCCAGAATCTGTCCGAAGTTGGGAAGCGCGTTCCTGTTTCAAAGCTGTCAGCTGTGAAACTGATAGCACAATGTTTTTAAACAAACTGACCAACCACTAACCTGCTGTGCTGAGTGCTCCCGCTCCCTGCAACTGTCGGGGGCGGGGGGGAAACAAAGAGGTGGGTGGGACAGAGAAAGAGAGGGGACACAGAGAGGGGGGGACACAGAGAGAGGGGGACACAGAGATGGGGGACAGAGAGAGAGAGAGGGGGACAGAGAGAGAGAGACAGAGGGGGGCACAGAGAGAGAAAGGGGGGACAGAGTGGGCGGGAAACAACACAGAGATGGGGGAACACAGGGAGAGAGTGAGAGACAGAGAGAGATCAAGATCACTCCTGACAGATGGATATCTATCCCAAAAACTCTGCATCGCTACAAATGTGTGGGCAGACATTGACTACTTGTGCAAGCAAAAAAATGCCTGGCATCATACTACATCAGTTTCCAACATAGTGATGAGAAAGTAAGTCAATAATTTAATCTTCGCATTTAAAGCTTCTTCACAAAAATGCACATTTGTTGTTGTTTTGATTAATAGTAAGATACCTTTTAAATGCCTTTATCTTCAGAAACTGACTCACCGGCCCCCCCATGTAAGACAAAAATTGTAAAGTGGCCCCCCACCACGCAAAAAGGTTGGACAACCCTGCTCTACATAAATAAAGGTATTGTAAGCAACCAAGTTTGGAGATGAAACAAAAATAAGAGGCTGGGTAAATAATGTGGTCATTGCAGCCAAATTCAGAAGAATTCGGATCTTTTAGGCAATTAAGGCTAATATCCAACAGACACAATACATAGGAACATGGGACCAGGAGTAGGCCATTCAGCCCCTCAAGCCTGTTTTATCATTCAATCAAATCATGGCTGAATTTTATGCTGACTCCATCCATCTGCCTTGGCTCCATATCCCTTAATACCCTTAGCTAGCAAAAACCTATCGATCATAGATCTAAAATTATTAATTGAGCTACTGCTATTTGTAGAACACTTCCACACTTCTACGACCCTTTGAGTCAAGAAGCATGGATACAAAGTGGATACATGAAAAATAACTAGTATAAGAGCAAGGAATGAAAGTGCAAGCAAGTTAGTGAGGAAGGCTATTCATGTATACACTATAAGATAGGTTTAAGAGACAACTAGATGAATTTCGAGAGGGATAGCAATTGAAGGACATGTTAGTAGAGCCGGTAAATAGGGTTGATATCTGAAATGGATTTTTGAGATAAATCTTAGAACATTATATCATTAACTAGAAACAACACTTTTTTCAAGCAAAGTGTTTTGTCACCCAACATTTCTGTAATACTGCTTTTTATTATATAGCATATTTCTAGTGGCAGCCATCAAAGTTAGTCCCGGTGCAATATCTGTTGACATGTGCTTTCAAATAGGAGTGGCTGGATAATAATCAAAGGCAGTAGCATTGTTCATATCTCTCCTTTTCAACCCAAGAATGCAGAAGCAAACTGTTCACATTAGAAATATATGAAACATGCTTCAGCAGATATGTAGTAAATATTTAGAATGTGTAATTTTAAATATAATTTAGAGGTTCAAGAACTAACAGTCTAAGTAATAAAACTGATATCCTTCACTGTCTCAATATGAACACCGAGGCCAACATGACTACATGTTCGAACTTTGCTGTCGCACTATTGCTGTGGTTCCACCCTTGGCAATGTCTGTAATTGAGAATAACCAAGAGTATTCGTAATGTAAAATAAAAATCTATTTATAGTTTTGAGGTAAAGTATGAAGTTACCCAGTAACTCTATAGGTAGAAGGACTCTGTGATGTGGCACTGAGATATACAGATGTTGAAGGTCGCAGGTGTGATCATAAAACTGACCAATATTTGAGCTGTCCAGACACCCTCATTGGAAGCACATATGTGCCAATATTATGTTAGGATTGATCAGGCTCATCTTTGATAGCTGACAGCAGAATATGCTGCATAATCTATGCTAAATTAGCAGGTATCAGCTCAGGGGTCTACAGTTTGACTCAGCATTCCTAAGCTTTACAGGGGGAAAACTTGCCAAGGTTTCTCTTACTGATAGCTGTCCATTAATCCTGCTCATGGTTTGTGTGGATATTGAGTCAGGACTGAACTAAGCTCAACTTTGACAGTTAACACTCACAACAGAAGAATAGCCACAGGTGAAGAGGTACTGGAGGGTTGCTGTTGCCCATGAAACCATACACCAGCAAGGGTTACCACATTTAGAAGAGGAGCAGTAAGGGAAGAAATTAAGAGAAAAATGTAATAAAAACATTTTAATTTTTAGTTGTAGTATCTTCAAATGCAATGGTGATGTCATGGGGGAAGATAATATCAGAGTTAAATATCAAAGCCTATTACTCAATACTCATGAGCTTTGGGGTATTCATGTGTAGACATTCCACAGATCCAGTACATGTTCTGTAGCTACTCTTCAAGTATAGGTGTTATTACCCAGATTTGTTGGAGTTACCACTGAAAACAATTCAAAAACATTCAATTTTGTTGTACAATCAGCTAAGTGAAGAGAATCTTTTGCTGATCCTATATGTTATTAGGTTAATTCTCTTCAGCAGAAAGACTGACAATTCACCATGACCTGAGCTCTTCAGTAAAATCCTTTGCCCGCAATGGCCAGAATTTTGTTGGCATGGCAGGGGCACTGATGACAGGCCTGAAAGCCGGGGCAACCCTGCCTCAGCCATTTGTGTGACCCCGGCTGCATTTTTCAGCCATCCGGCAATTAATAGTTGCTGTTGGGGCTCACATCCTTTTAAGGGATGAGAGCCTGTCTCCAAGAGCTGCCGACCAATTGGAGTGCCGGCAGATCAGCAGTGCCACTGGCAGCAGTGGCCACTGCTAGGACTGCACATAGATGTGAAAGCGCCATGGGAGCATGCCGGTAAGTGGGGTCTGGGATCACCGGAGCCAGTCAGGCAGGCCCCGACGAGGTGGTGATGGTAGGTGGGGGGGGGGGGGGGGCGTGGTGTTGCCACAGTGGTGGCCATTGCCGCCATCGGGGCCCCTCCTTGTCTAAAGTACCCAAAAAGGAGGGCCCCCCCACCTCGAGCCCACAGGGTTCACCAGGCAATCTCCTCACACAGCAGAGGGCCCACCCTCCGCTGGTAAAATACCAGAGGCGGCGGGAAGCAGCACTTAATTGGCCACTTAGTGGCTAAATTGGCCTCTGGGCGAGAGGGCTGTCCTCCACCTTCCTCGCCACTGGTAAAATGCTATGGTAGCAGGAAGGCAGCAGGCACTCCACCCACTGTCTTCCCTCGCCATTTTGCGGCCCTCCCCCCCCCCCCCCCATTCTACCAGCCTGTCCCTGCAAGGCTGGTTAAATCCAGCCCAATATCTCAGCTGTATTTTATTGTGAGCAAAAGTATCATCTGCAGTGGTGTTCTGCAACTTATGAAATTAATAACCAGCTTAACTCATATCTTACTCAGTATCTTTTTTGCATAGTTTACACAGCTATATAGGAGTATAGAACTGATCTGCGGAGAATGTTGCTATTCAATAAACCTCATCTCATGCTTTTCCATTTGTCAGCCAATTTTAGTATTTTCGAATGGTAATTATCTTGTACACAAAGTTAATTATTGGTTTTCATGATATTAGAGAAATCCAAATGTTTTCTGTGGATGTTTTTCTAAAAAACAATGTTATCCTATCAGTTTTATTTCCATCTATGTGTGTGTGTTTAAATAAACACAATTAAGTGACTAAAAATTTATTATGCTCTCCAGCATTAAACCATAAAAATAAAATGAAATATAATAAAAAAGGAGTGGATCAAGTCTACTTACATTTTTAGTTATAGTGAATAAACCATTTAATTTCTTTTCTTTTATGAAATTTTTAGTTTCTTGTGAACTTTTTGTAACTTCATTTTCTCCTGAACTTTTTGTGTCTTCGTTTTCTCTTGAACTTTTTGTGACTTCATTTTCTCCTGAACTTTTTGTGTCTTTGTTTTCTCTTGAACTTTTTGTGTCTTCATTTTCTCCTAAACTTTTTGAGTCTTCATTTTCACTTAAACTTTCTATGTCTTCATTTTCTCCTAAACTTTCTATGTCTTCATTTTCTCCTAAACTTTCTATGTCTTCATTTTCTCCTAAACTTTCTATGTCTTCATTTTCTCCTAAACTTTCTATGTCTTCATCTTCTGCTGCGTTTTCTGTGTCTTCGTTTTCTCCTGAACTTCTTGCATCTCCATTTTTCTGAAGATCTTTATCAACAAAAGAAAACAGTCATGAACACTTTTTACCCAAGTGGTTACGACTTTAAAACATCAACAAGATGATTAAAGTATGCTCTGCGCAGTTCTTCCATAAACATCAGCTCATCAAAAACTCTGCTGCCCATATCCTATCCCATACCAACTCCTACCCACCCATCCTCATTGGCCCCTGGTTCCCCCAAAGCCTCAAATCACAAGTTTTCACCTACATAGTCTCACCACTCCCTATTGTTTTAACCTCCTTTAACCCCCAACCCTCCCTGCCCCGCACCAAAACTCTCCATTCCTCTGATTCTGGCCTTTTGTGTATCCCTCCTCACTTTGCCCCACTATTGACGGTCATGCCTTCAGTCATGTAGATGCCACCCTGTGGAACTCGCTCCCTAAACCCCTCTGTATCTCCAGCTCCTTTTAAAAAACCCCGATCGCCCTCGCCCACTGCCCCATTAAAACCTACCTCTGACCAAGTTTATGGTCAACCCTCCTAATTTATGTTTGCCTTGGCATCCATGCTTCTGTGAAATTTCTTGGGATATTTTTCTATGTTAAAGGTACTATATAAATGTTAGTTGTTACTAAACATGGCATCTGCTTACAAAAATTGCGTATTCTAGAGTTCCTTAGATTTCCTTTTAAATTGTTCAGGAAAGCGAAACAGTAAAAATTAATTATTGCGTAATAACTTTATTAAAATTCCACAGGTCACTATATAAAAATGTAGCAGTTTTCAGAGTTAGTTACATTTGAATTAACTTTAGTCTGAAATCATTATCATGTGAAAACTGTATGGTTAAGAACATAACTGCGGTATTTAAGAAAAACAGGACATAAACAGTATGTAAAACAATCTTCCATTTTCATTGTCTTTTCTTAACCTAAGGTTACATTGTGCCTATTAGGTGAGGGTACATATATCGTGTAAAAAAAAAATGCAAAAATATAATCATGAGAAGTTTTTTTTTATGAAAGGTACGTTTAAAATTAACCAAGTATGTATTTATCATTTTATGTAGAATATTTAATTCAATGAAAAGTTGAGCAATTGATACATCTTAAAGGAGCTCATGCTTAATATCAGCAATTTTGAAAATAATTGGAAATCTTCATTAAAAAGTTGCTGTAGTGCAGCATGGTACCTATCAATGACCCCTCTAAATTTTCTTTGTTGTGTGCAGCCTGTTTATTTCAATATGCGATACCTTTAAATTTTTTTGAGCGCTATCTTGAAGGGCACAACGTCTGAGCGGCCTGCGTAGTATCTTCACGATTGTTGTACGGCCACACGAGTGCAGCTCAGAGGGAACAATAGGGCGGCACAGTGGCCCAGTGGCGCAGGGGTTAGCACCGCAGCCTCACAGCTCCAGTGACCCGGGTTCGATTCCAGGTACTGCCTGTGTGGAGTTTGCAAGTTCTCCCTGTGTCTGCGTGGGTTTTTTCCGGGTGCTCCGGTTTCCTCCCACAAGCCAAAAGACTTGCAGGTTGATAGGTAAATTGGCCATTATAAATTGTCACTAGTATAGGTAGGTGGTAGGGAAATATAGGGACAGTTGGGGATGTTTGGTAGGAATATGGGATTAGTGTAGGATTAGTATAAATGGGTGGTTGATGTTCGGCACAGACTCGGTGGGCCGAAGGGCCTGTTTCAGTGCTGTATCTCTAATCTAATCTAATCTAATTGGTACCTATTATGAACATTATTTGCATCTAGAAAAGCATACTTACTTCTAAGAAACTTTTAAAAATCTACTTCAGCTACTTAAAACAGTTCATATTCTTTCCAATTTGGTTTGAAACAAAAATGCAAAAATACAAAGGATTGCTGTCAAAAGCTGAATGGAATTTCTATAGTTGATATGACTGAAAATTTACAGCAAAATTCCCCCAAAGACTTTTTCCTTACTCTCCTCCCTTCTTCAAGATGCTGATTTATGCTGGGGTATGATTCTACAGATACTGGCAGCTCTCCACCACTTCATCCATTAGATATTTCTCATGCATCTGTTGGCTATGTGGCCATAGACATTAAAGCCGAGCTGAACATGCACCTGTTCCAGCATGCATAACTGGAAAGTAGTCAGGACTGTTCATCTTAGCTTTCTTCCCATTTGTAGCAACTACATTGTCACCCTGTTTGAGATAAGCTAACTTTGCATAAATCCTGGGACCTCATGGTTTGTATGGCTCAATATTCCACTGAACAGATCATTTACCCATTAAGTTATCATGAGAACTAACAATTTAGGTTTACTTGGAATAGCTTTAATACTGTATTAATCAAAGTTTCAGGTACTTAGGATTAGGTGGGTCACTGCGAAGCCAACTAGAATTCCTTCACTAATTAACTTGCAAGTCAGGACTACATTCTCTTAAAACTACTTATGCATTGAAAACAGTGCCATCCATATTACCTAACGAACATTCATGCAAGAAACTGGGCATGAACAAGCAAGTCCTATTAGAGCAAGTTGAACAAAATAAAACTAAAAGCAACTTTGAATTGATTTATGTATTCAATTGCATACAATGCTTCAATTAGATCTCACAGAAAGAATCAAATTGTACACCCTGTCTATATAATAAAGAATAGAGCAATATTCTACTTCTGCCATGGGATATCACAGAAATGTTTAATAAATAATTTACCACATATCTACTAAGCATCCCAAAGGCATCTAGAGACAAAGCAGAATCACTGATCTCACTGTCCTGAAGAAAACTGAATTGCTAGATTGAACAGTGACTGAAAAATAACCTTTATCCAGATAGAAAGATGCACTATACGACAAAGATGAAAATCTCCCAATGGGCTATCCCCTGTGGAAAAAAAAGTAATGAAAGGAACAGTGGACAACTAAAGCACTGACTGAAGGTGTGGTGCAGTGGTTAGCACCGCAGCCTCACAGCTCCAGGGATCCGGGTTCAATTCTGGGTACTGCCTGTGTGGAGTTTGCAAGTTCTCCCTGTGACCGCGTGGGTTTTCGCCGGGTGCTTTGGTTTCCTCCCACATGCCAAAAACTTGCAGGTGATAGGTAAATTGGCCATTGTAAATTGCCCCTAGTGTAGGTGGGTGGTAGGGAATATGGGATTACTGTAGGGTTAGTATAAATGGGTGGTTCTTGGTCGGCACAGACTCGGTGGGCCGAAGGGCCTGTTTCAGTGCTGTATCTCTAAATAAAAATAATAAATAAACAGGAATAAACTGGGACTTAATTCTAGAATCAATTTTAAGAGAGACATATCAGATCGGTACCACAATAGTGTAGCATGTTAGAATACCAGCATGAACTGCTAGGATGTAATCCTGTACATACTGAATTACCAATTTCCAGGAGCTGGGATTGTCAGATCCCCTGAAGCAGGGTTCCCACTGTTTCCAGCTGTAATGGTGCATGGCAGAGGGAGATCAAACTAAGAGACACCATACAGAAAGAACACTATATAAAAAATGTTACATGATGACTTTTTATGCACAGTTCATTGTATTTTGAACTTATTTTCCAGAATCGTAATAAAAGTTAAAACACTAATACTCAAACATAATTAGGTCACTCTATAGAAACTGCTTTCAACAAATACACTAGTTTTTATTTAAGTTAAAAATTTGTTTGGTCAGTTGTTGAAATGAGACCATACTTCAAAATACGGCAGCCCAGGTTTCCACTGGAGCTTGCATCTCCAGTTAGCCAGCCATTTAGACCATTTCCTGGTATGAAAGAATGGTATCTTGCCTGTTTAATATTTTGAAAGCAAATTAATACTGTACATTGGCCTGGATTTTGCTGTACTAATAACAGCGAGGCTATAAGCGCTCACCGTTATCACTGGGTAAAACTGTTGCAAAGTACACCTACATATTGGCAGTGTGGAAACAAACAGGTGTCCAAGGATTTTATACAGTCCTATAAATACTGGCCTGAAATTTATTCAAGCCATTTTTCCTATTGTGGCACCATAATTGCAGCTGTGCCTATTATTAAAACATCCGTGAAGAACAATAAAAAAAGTTAAACGTGCTAATAACTAAAATAGGCAATCAAAATATAACTCAGGTGAGAATTAAGTATTGTCTGCTTCAGATGATGCTTTATTACAAGAATGAGATGTTGAAAGCAGTTTAAAAAGTTGATTAATCAGATGGTCCTGAAATGTGTCACGAGGAGACACATTTCCAAAATTAGTATTCAATTCATAAAGAATAGCCTCATGAAACAGCCTGTAGTTGCAACATTTGGTTAATCTTAATTCAACATCACAAAGGTTCTAATATTGTAACAAAGTACCACTGGTGTAAAAGATGCATCTTAACTACATCTCATTACGGTATTTTTTTTGTTGCATACCTTGCTCATCTTCTTCAGATTCTATTTTTTCTTTCTTAATTGAAGTTACCTTGTATAAAAAAACAAGCAACGTCAGCATAAAAAATAATTTATTTGTTTGAAATCCTCACCAATAAAGATCTTAATAAAATAAAAACAAATGACGAGGATGAATTATTTATGTACAATGGCAGCCACTCAGAAAGATGACAGGATCTAGATTTTCTGCTTGATTTCTGGCAACATCCAGGCATAACTCAAGTGGACTTAAGTGGGAAATTCTTTAGGGCTCACTCCGCCACTTTTTCACAAGAAGTGGCAATGACACACGATATGTGCTCCCATTTATTGTCAGACATGCTCTATATATAAAAAAAAGTCACAAATGCATCATCCAACATATTTTCCAACATTTGTGCCATAGCAACACTGAGGACACCTGCTCATCCTTGGTATCCAGTATTAATGTGGACTTCCGAGGAGCCATTTCAGTTTTGAAGAGTCTGAAAAAACTATACAATCAATTCCCAGACAACTGACTGCACAGGCTGCGGCCCTTTTTTCAAAAATGTCAAAATTCTTCTGCCAGCAAAGAAGTTGCCTACTATGCTACACTACAGTGTGTCTCTGAGGTCTGCCACTGTCAATCTCAATGACCATGGACATGGGAAGTGGAAAATTTGCTCCTGTTCCCAATTATATATATCCATCTCAACAATCCCAGCTAACATTTACCTCAACTACACACCCTCACCCACTTGCTGCTGTATGTCAGCATCCAACCCAACTCCTCCAGCTTTTATCATTAACTCCCATCACTGCTGCCTCTCCCTCTCTGCCTTTTTTCAACAACGCGCCAGAATGCTGTTGGAATGAACTATTGTGGTATCCTCAGCACCAGGCATAATTCTGAATATCAGCAATCTCATCAGTCTTTCTACTGCTCCTTTAAATTCTATTTGTATTTGCCTGTGCCTGCGTAAGTGTTGATAGGTAATGTGTGGCCAGGGGATCAATCACATCTGGTGTAGCTTTTGAAGCAAAGTGTCCACAAGCTCAGTATCCTGTTCAACCCCAAACTGAGCCTCCACCTCCATAAGCTCTCCATAACAAAGACTGCCTCCATAATACCACCTGCCTCCAACCCTACCCTAGCCCATCTGCTGCTGAAATTCTCATCTATGCCTCAGTCATCACGGGACTTGACTATTCCAATTGCTGTGCTGGTCGGCCGAACATCCTCCACCCTTTATAAATTTCAGCTCATTCAAAACTCTTCTGCTTATATCCTGTTCACCCCTTAGCATGTCCTTGCTGACCTAAATCGGCTCACGGCCCCACCAGAGCCTCAAATTTAAAATTCTCATCCTCATGTTCAAATCACGTCGTGATCTCTCCCTCTCCATGGCGCAGACTCAATGGCCGAATGGCTTCCTTTTGTGCTGTACTATTCCATGATATCTGTAAGCTCCTGCTGACTCTAGCCTCTTGTGCACCCCCTCCCTTTCTACCACTATGCCTTCATCTGTCGAGGCACTCCATCTTTAGTCATCTCTCCAAATATCAACATCATTAGCTCAGTGTCCTTCATTTTCATTATACCTGCTTTACCTACTCTTAGTTCCTGCAATCTCTAACCCTACTTTATTTAACTCCCACCCCACAACCCTGCATCTCTCCCACGTAATGCATCTGTTTTCTCTGTCCTCAGTTGCTGAACTGTTTCCTCCCCACTTCTCTCCTTTTACCTTCCCCCTCCAGCCTCTTCTGACCTCCATTGTTCTCATTTGTCCTGTTAATGCTACTAACCACTTGACCTGAAAATTGATATTGTAATAGTGTTGGTACTCAAGACTGTGATTAGAAGTCCTGCCTATTTGACATGCCTCCTATCTCTAAACCCTACATCAGTTGTCTCGATTTTTGAGTGACAACTTTGTCCAAATTTATAATGGAAACTTTGTATGTAAATATTTATAACGGGGAAAATGCTACTAAATGAATGTCAACACTTTCATAATAATGTGTTACGGACAAGTGGTTAGGGGTGTGGGTGGTTCCCACTGTTCACCATCCAACTGACTGCAATCGTGTTTTCTTTAAAATGATGAGTTAGCTCCTAAGTGTTTTAGGGTCAAATAAACAGACAAATGCCAGGTTTTCTTGTAGGTTTAGAACAGAGTAACCATTTATTGAACAACATTCATTCCCTGAAATGTTCGCAACATCATTCACGCATGCATTCACTCTCATGTGCACTCTCAAGAGAAGATAGATAGAAGGTAAAGGGTAATAGTTCATGGTATGGTAGGTGTTTGTGGTTTACGGTAAACCTGTTGAATATTCTAAGTAGGACAGTATCTTTTAAAGCTGCAGGCCTGGTATTTGTAGTCTTGAACTTGTTGAGGTGTTGTAGATTCTGGTGGTTAAGATTTCAGACAGGAGGTGACGGTCACTTTCAGTTCTCTGCTGCACCAAGTTGAAGTGTAGAATTAGCAGCAGGGCTTTTTCTTGTTTAGGCTGGATCTTTCCACAGCCCCTGGCTGGACTGTTGGTGTTGCTGTGATCTCTCCCTCTCTCTCCAGAGGATTGCCTTTTAAGGTAAAAAATCATCGCATCAGCATTTCTGTTATTTGACATATGGCCTTTTCCCTGTTGTGACCACACAATGAACCAGGATGTGGAATTCATGGTTATCTATGATGTCCAGATGAGTACCAGTCTGTTATGATGCGCCTACTTCACACTGTCTTTGGCTCAGAAGAAATCGATTCAATTTCGGAATGTGTCTTGATAGTTTCAAGATGGGTGTATTCGACATCTCGTAGTCTGGAATGTATCCTTTTGTCCTTTCAAGACAGTGAGGCAGTGTTTGAATGCACAGGCTAGGTCATCTGCCCTCGGCAGCCATCTCTGCAGCACAGTATCCACTTTTTTAAAGGAAAGGTCAATTTCAAAGAGTCCACATTGAATAAAGTTCATATCTTGAAAGTAGGAATATGATATGTCTTTACTGGGCATGACAAATGTTATCTTGCTTATTACGCTGTAGTTGCAAGCTTCCCACCCTTGTTGGCACAATGGTTTAAGTCACCCAGGTCCGAATGCTATTTTGATTTTTACCTCATTTTCTTTTCACTGAAGGTTAAGTTTTATTTTTTAATTTTATCCATGTTTACTTTAATTTTATGTATCCTGGCCCCACCCCAACTGATGTTGTTTCTGACACACACTGCTCTCCATGACCTTACCAATCAAGAGTTTTTTATTCCTCTCATTATGCCTCCTTCTGTCTCCTGTGCAACATTACTTCTACCCTTTCATCATTTCTTGATCCCCACCTTAGCACGTTGCAGGTAATTCTGTCTTTCCTCTCTGTTCATTGTGTATAGTTCTCCTCTTCCTTCCTTTTGTTCTGTTCCTTCTTACATGCTGCTTATCTGCAAAACCTCTAGTTCTGAGGAAAGTTTATACATGAAACTGCAACTGTCTTTTGTTTTCTCAATGGATGCAAATGACCTGCTGAGAGTCTCCAGAAGTTTCTGTCCTTGTTTCATATACTATGTACCTGCCACCAAATGTGAGTTTATAATCTTGACATTCAACGGTATCACCGTAGCTGAATCTCCCACCATCAACATTCTGGGGGATTACCATTGACCAGAAACTTAACTGGACCAGCAATAAGAGGTCAGAGGCTGGGAATTTTGTGGGAGTGACTCACCTCCTGACTCCCCAAAGCTACAAGGTACAAATCCAGAGTGTGAGGAATACTATCTACTTAGCAGCTCCCACAACACTCAAGAAGCTCAACATCATCCAGGACAAAGCAGCCCGCTTGATCGGCACCCGATCCACTGCCTTAAACATTCACTCCCTCCACCACCGGCGTAAAATAGCAGCAGTGCGTACCATCTACAAAATGCACTGCAGCAACTCACCAAGGCTCCTTCAACAGCACTTTCCAAATCTGCGACCTCTACCAACTAGAAGGACAACGGCAAGAGACACGTGGAAATATCACCACCTGAAAGTTCCCCTCCAAGTCACACACCATTCTGAACTTGGAACTATATCGCAGTTTCTTCAGTGTCACTGGGTAAAAATCCTGGAACTCCCTCCCTAACACACTGTGAATGTACCTCCACTATGTGCACTGCAGCGGTTCAAGAAGGCGGCTCACCCCCACTGTGTTAGGGGCATTAGGAATGGGCAATAAATGCTGGCCTTGCCAGTGACGCCCATATCACATTAATTAATTTTAAAAAATTTAAAATCTAGTTTCCTTTCAAATTACTGTAGTTGGTGCTTCTGTTGATGGCTTATCTTTTCCCATTAACTCAAGTATTCTTTCCCTCTCAAGGCTCTGTCCTGTTTCCCATTCTACTCATATCAATTACCTTCACCAATCACATCCAATCCTATTATCATTTTTGTTGATCAATCCAGCCTCCATTCAACTTACTTCAGATCATAATCCTCAGTGCTTACTGCCTCCAATCCTTTTGGAATGTAGTAGATGTATCAATGCATCTGTTTATTTGACAATTATTGCTGAGAAGGTGGTGATAGGTCTTCGTGATTGTTTTTATAACTGAATGATTTTCTAGGCCATTTCAAAGGCATTAAAAGTCAACAATATAGTGGGATGTAATATGTAGACCATATCAAATAGGGCTTTCAGATTTCCTTCCCTGAAGGACACTAGTGAACGAGTTGGGTTTTTGCAACAGTCTGCAAGCATTCTTGATGTCAATCTACAAATTACCAGATTTGAACTCTCATTTTATGGATTGATAGTTCACCACCAGAACCACTACCTTATTCATTTGATATCTTCAACGTCTTCAGTGGAGCAATGGAAATTGTGCTTCTTTTATTTTTTTTCATGTTTCTCACTAGGCTCACAAACTGCTACTACGTCTTACCTTTGATGTCTTTTTTACTTCTTTCAATCGTGTCATGCATTATGGGCCCTTAGCCCTTTGGCTTGGTTTCTTGATTAAAAAAAGGGATTTCCCTTGTCAAAATATATAATGGTGGTATTAAAAAGGTCAAAGGTCAACTTCACTTCCTTTGTTACTAACTTTCTACTTTTTAACTTAGATCTCATTTATTTGAACCATTCAGCATAGTAAACAATTTGATTGAAACCCATGGGACACTGTGCAGATGAAATATCAGGGCCGTTGTCTTAAAAAGTGTATCAACAGCATACACGATCCTGATCATGGCTTACAAAACAACAAATACACTATTGATGTAATTGAGGCATTTATAAATAGAATAGATACCTAATTAGGGCATAAAGGTATTAAAGGATTGTGGAAAAACGCAAGGAATTAGGATTAACTAAACAAAGTTATCTTGAAACACAAATGGAGGAGCAAGCTTGATATGCCTAAAGAACTGGACCGTACTTAGTACTAGGTTAAAGATTTAAAAGTAAAAACAATTGAAATAAAGGTAGAAAGGAATATATTATTAGTTGAAAAAAATGAAGTTAAAAGAGAGAGGGCAAGGGAGCCATCAGGAAAGAAGAAACAGGGGACAAGTTGACCAGTGGTAAATTGTTTACATTTTATATTTTTGTGAGAAGTTACATTTTCAATACTTATTTGAGCAGTTTCAGGTTATTACCATGATAAAACTATTCCTGATATTTAAGTCGCTTTATTACTTTAACATTACTGTATTTTTAAAATGTTGTGTACAAGCTGAAAACTTACAAAACCAATCATACTAAGATAACAGGAGCTTGCCTGAACCAGCTAGCTGTTTGAAAGTTAGGGTAACAAACACAAGATATCCAACCTGCTCACTTACGCCATTCTCTTTTTCATTAATAGTTTCCTGTTCTTCTTTTGCTATTTCTTCACCATCATCCACATTCTCATCCATTTCTTCATTATCTTCCTCTTCAACCTCTTCATCTTGTATGATTTCCTTCTGGAACGGTAGAAAATTAATCAATTTATCTCAATATACTTTATATTCCCACTCAAAGAAAACTGTACAAGAAAAAGAAAGCTGAGTGTACATGCTGGAGTTAAATGTTTGAACAGAATTGTTAAATAAAGAATAGTAATAATATGTGCTTGTATTTATATAGCACCTTATTTTGGCAATGTGGTGCAAAGACTGGTAATATAATTCATGTGCTAAGTCCTGATCTGACACACATTAAGGCCAAGAATTATAAGAAGCATTATTGCGAGAAATATCTCACCACTTTGAATACCCAAGAGCTATAGTATATATTCAGTCCTATGCAAAAATGAAGCGCTAAGAATTTTTAAAGATGTGCATGAAATCTTTTTGATGTTGACAGAAAGCAGACACTCCTTCTGTGCTCTCCAAGCATTAAAAGTTAGCTGCTGGTAAAGCAAAGTTCTTTGTATAAGTTGAAGTACACATGCCCGGAGCTCTGTTGTCATTTCACCTTGCTGTCAGTCTACCAACTGTGCATTACAAATGGCAGTCATTGGTAGCTGCAGAATTACTGCAGCCTTATATAGTTTACACATAGGTTGCACTGGTCCCTTCATTGTTATTACCTGTGGGCATAAATAAACTATCTTTTCACTAACAAACAGGAATAATTTCACTTGTCTGACTTCTTCAATCAAGCATTTTTCTTCCAACCTTTGGCTTATACATATATTATGTCAGTAATCCTTTTTAGACCTTGCTTAATATTGCTGTACCAAAAGTTTGTTCAAATTCATTTAGGCAATAACCAATCCATTTCCGATATTGCTATTTACTGTTAAAATATACTTCTATTAACATAAAAATGTATATTTACCTGTATGCCCATTTTTATGTTTCTGCAATTTGGTTTTATTCCACCATACCCAATTAAGTAAGGTCTTCATACCTAAATCTTTAGGGATCCAAGAAAAATTATTGGGGAACAGGAAGGGCAGAATATGTTTCTGGATTATAGTATTTTGGTTGGTAAACTAAATTTTAAACTACAATCTGTATCTCTAAGACAACAAACACTGCCAGATCTCAAACAGGTCTTTACTTCCAAAATAAGAATGTTTTTAAAATTTAGGGGTATGAATTATTATAATAGATACAACTCCCAGATAGGAAAATTAATTCTCAAAACCTCTGCATCACCTCAAACATGTCCTTGCTGAGCTTTTTACTCTACACCTTAAGCTACCACAAATATTCTATCTCAAACAGCTACGCTGGCAAGCAATTCAACCTTACAAGAGCTTCTCAGTGTGAGGCTGGCCTGTTTCCATCAAAGTCCGCTGTTTAATAATGCCCTGTTTCTTTAATGGGTCTATGCACATGACATGCCAAGATTAATAAGTGAAATCTACACAATAACTCCTTTAAGGTAGTTTAGTTCTGCTTTGTAACTTATGAATTATACAAGTATCCTTTTTCACCCCAAATCTGAAGCTAATTAGGCTAAGGTTTACTAATCTTTTGAAATTGCATGCAGTGGCTATATGAAACCAATATATTTTATTATAAGAAATATTTATGGAAATGTTATTTTTTCCAGTAAGATTTTATTCTGCCTGGTAAAAGTGTAGTAAAAACATCAATTTTATAATATATGTAAAGACTTTGCAAAACCAGATACTGCACCTTCAATACTCTTTTACTACTTTGAATGACCCACTTTTATTAAAATTGTTTTCTTAGTGGCTTAAATAACACCCTTATTTTGTCTACTGAAGACAACTTTAAAGCAAAATCTTGATAACTTATGCATGTGAGGAGCTACATCCTATTTCAGAATAATTGTCACACCAAAATAATTAATTCATTTTCAAAGAAGGTGAAGGACATCAATTCTAGGTAACGTATGCTGTTGTGAACTGTGAATAAGACTCTCAAACACAATGCAAGCAATGGAAGAAGGGATTTTCCGAGTATAACATTTCCAACCGTGTTAATACAGGTTCAAGCACCATCCCTGCGTACATTGAATCAATGGAAATCTGTAAAATAGGTTTGTGATGCTTGAAATTGGTTTGGGAAAATACAGATCAAACATCATGTTGTTGATCTTTAAGTCGTCATTGTCGACAGGAGTAGTGCCGGAGGACTGGAGGATAGCAAATGTTGTCCCCTTGTTCAAGAAGGGGAGTAGAGACAGCCCTGGTAATTATAGACCTGTGAGCCTTACTTCGGTTGTGGGTAAAATGTTGGAAAAGGTTATAAGAGACAGGATTTATAATCATCTTGAAAAGAATAAGTTCATTTGCGATAGTCAGCACGGTTTTGTGAAAGGTAGGTCGTGCCTCACAAACCTTATTGAGTTTTTCGAGAAGGTGACCAAACAGGTGGATGAGGGTAAAGCCGTGGATGTGGTGTATATGGATTTCAGTAAGGCGTTTGATAAGGTTCCCCACGGTAGGCTATTGCAGAAAATACGCAAGTATGGGGTTGAAGGTGATTTAGAGCTTTGGATCAGAAATTGGCTAGCTGAAAGAAGACAGAGGGTGGTGGTTGATGGCAAATGTTCATCCTGGAGTTTAGTTACTAGTGGTGTACCGCAAGGTTCTGTTTTGGGGCCACTGCTGTTTGTCATTTTTATAAACGACCTGGATGAGGGTGTAGAAGGGTGGGTTAGTAAATTTGCGGATGACACGAAGGTCGGTGGAGTTGTGGATAGTGTCGAAGGGTGTTGTAGGGTACAGAGGGACATAGATAGGCTGCAGAGCTGGGCTGAGAGATGGCAAATGGAGTTTAATGCGGAGAAGTGTGAGGTGATTCACTTTGGAAGGAGTAACAGCAATGCAGAGTACTGGGCTAATGGGAAGATTCTTGGTAGTGTAGATGAGCAGAGAGATCTTGGTATCCAGGTACATAAATCCCTGAAAGTTGCTACCCAGGTTAATAGGGCTGTTAAGAAGGCATATGGTGTATTAGCCTTTATTAGTAGGGGGATCGAGTTTCAGAGCCACGGGGTCATGATGCAGCTGTACAAAACTCTGGTGAGGCCGCACCTGGAGTATTGCGTGCAGTTCTGGTCACTGCATTATAGGAAGGATGTGGAAGCTTTGGAAAGGGTGCAGAGGAGATTTACTAGGATGTTGCCTGGTATGGAAGGAAGGTCTTACGAGGAAAGGCTGAGGGACTTGGGGTTGTTTTCGTTAGAGAGAAGGAGGAGGAGAGGTGACTTAATAGAGACATACAAGATAATCAGAGGGTTAGATAGGGTGGATAGTGAGAGTCTTTTTCCTCGGATGAGGATGGCAAACACGAGGGGACATAGCTTTAAGTTGAGGGGTGAAAGATATAGGACAGATGTCAGAGGTAGTTTCTTTACGCAGAGAGTAGTAGGGGCGTGGAACGCCCTGCCTGCAACAGTAGTAGACTCGCCAACTTTAAGGGCATTTAAGTGGTCATTGGATAGACATATGGATGTAAATGGAATAGTGTAGGTCAGATGATCGGCGCAACATCGAGGGCCGAAGGGCCTGTACTGCGCTGTAATATTCTAAAAAAAAAAAAAATCTGTTAAGCTGATTAAGCGGATAAGGCAGATTTCAATTAATGGAACTCCAAACAATATTCACTTTCTGTGTATGCATCACCTGTAAGTCCAGGCCAGCAATGGAACAAACTTGTAATCAAACTAACAACAATGAAATTTTAACCCATGCCACCTTTTCAGATGAAAATTAACACAAACCAGGTAGGTAAAGATCTGGCTGCCATACATTTCAGTTAAAGGAATTGCTCATGCCAAAGAATGACAGGTCATTTGTTGGTCTTGCAGAGATTAAGAAACAGTAACCCATGATGCTAAGCTTAAAGTCATAGGGAACATTACGTTGTACATAATGAACGAAAGATACACAAATCACCTGTCACGCGACAGGCTGTCTAGTTTTAATTAGTGTACAAGCAACCATTTCCAGTTGTTAAACTTACTGTTGCCCTTCATCTATTCAAAACTACAAGTAACATAAAAAACAAAGGTGAAGATCATGGATTAGAAATTGGTATGTGGTGCACCTGTTGTCCAGATGTAAAAAGGGTGCAAGTACAACATTTTAGTAGTGGGATGGACTGTGCCCAATCTTCTCCGGCATTGCTCCCATTGCTAAATTCATGGGGTCCACTTTTTAGACTTCCTGGGCAGACACATAAAACAGGTTAGGAGCCTCAGATATGTAAATGAGGGGCCAAATGCCTGTTCAGAACCCATTTTAGAATTTTTACTCTGATGAGCACAACAGCTTGCTCTACTCAGGAACCTTCAATGGCATTGGAGGCTGCCAAGCAGATGTAAACTGTGAAAAATAATTTTTGAAATCCCGTGGAGCTGAAGGAGCAGGAGTGCTTCCTTTGACAAGACAGATGGCGCAGTCATTCCCGTCAACCCCCGAAGTCTGCTGCAATACCTCTTGGTAACTTACTCAGGAATTGCTGCCAGTGAGACAGGTGGCTCAAAATTGAGGTCTTTGCTCAGATGGCTTTGCTTTGCTTCGCTACCTGTGAAAGCACAATCAGTGCCAGAAGCTTGAGACAAGTATGCTAATGAGACTGAGGACCAATTTTATTTTTATTCGTTCATGGGATGCGGGGTTGCTGGCAAGGACAACATTGCTTGCCCAGCCTTATTGCCTTGAGACGGTGGTGGTTTGCAGTGTATTGTTCATTTAATATGTTCATTTTGGCAGGAAGAATAAAAAAGCATATTATCTAAATGGTGAGAGATTGCAGAGCTCTAAAATGCAGAGGGGTCTGGGTGTCTTAGTGCATGAATCACGAAAGGTTAGTATGTGGGTTCAACAAGTAATTAGGAAAGCTAATAGAATGTATCATTTATTACGAGGGGCATTGAATACAAAAGTAGGGAGATAATGCTTCAGTTATACAGTGCATTGGTGAGACCACATCTGGAGTATTGATCTCCTTATTTAAGGATATAAATTCATTGGAAGTAGTTCAGAGAAGGTTTACTGAACTAATTCATGGAATGGGCGGGTTGTCTTATGAGGAAAGGCTGGACAGGCTAGGCTTGTAACGCTGGAGTTTAGAAGAGTAGGAGGTGACTTGATTGAAACATATAAGATCCAGAGGGGTCTTGACAGGGTGGATGTGGAAAGGATGCTTCCCGTTGTGGGAGAATCTAGAACTAGGGATCACTGTTTAAAAATAAGGGGTCACCCATTTAAGACAGAGATGAGGAGAAATTTGTTCTCTCAGAGGGTCGTGAGACTTTGGAATTTTCTTCCTCAAAAGGCAGTGGAAGCAGAGTCTTTAACTATTTTTAAGGCAGCGATAAATAGATTCTTAATAAGAAAGGGGGTGAAAGGTTATCAGGGATAGGCGGGAAAGTGGAGTTGAGGTTACAATCAGATCAGCCATGATTTTATTGAATGGCGGAGCAGGCTTGAGGAGCTGAATGGCCTGCTCCTGCTCCTAATTCGTATGTTCGTATGTAGTGTATTGTTCATTTCAGACCACCGTACATGCTTGGTGCAGCATGCACAGTGTGCCACTTGAGGGAGTCAATAATAAACGTTCAGTTTACATTAGCAATCCAGAAGGTAATGCCGTTTGTTTCTTCCAGAGATTTAGATTAGCAGATCTACAACTTGAGATCTTAGGGTGGTGAGCAGACTTCTTCAGTTGCTGCAGTCCTTGTGGTATAGTTACACCCACAGTGCTGTTAGCTAGGGAGTTCCAGGATTTTGACCCAGACACAATGAAGGAATGGCGATATATTTCCTTCCAAGTTGGGATATTGTGTGACTTGGAGATGACGTTGCAAATGGTGGTGTTCCCATGTGCCTGCTGCCCTTGTTCTTCTAAGTAGGGTGGCGCAGTGGTTAGCACTGCAGCCTCATAGCTCCAGCGACCCGGGTTCAGTTCTGGGTACTGCCTGTGCGGAGTTTGCAAGTTCTCGCTGTGACCGCGTGGGTTTTCGCCGGGTGCTCCTGTTTCCTCCCACAGCCAAAGACTTGCAGGTTGATAGGTAAATTGGCCATGGTAAATTGCCCCTAGTGTAGGTAGGTGGTAGGAGAATTGTGGGGATGTGGTAGGGAATATGGGATTAGGATTAGTATAAATGGGTGGTTGTTGGTTGGCACAGACACAGTGGGCCGAAGGGCCTGTTTCAGTGCTGTATCTTTCTATGACTCTGAGTAGTAGAGGTTGTGGGTTTGGAAGGTACTGTCAAAGAAGTCCTGATGAGTTGCTACAGTGCATCTTGTAGATGGTTCACACTGCAGCCGCAATGCATTGGTGTTGGAAGGAGTGGATAGGGTGCCAATCAAGCGGCCTGCTTTGTCCTGGATGGTGTTGAACTTCCTGAGTGTTGTTGGAGCAGCACTCATCCAGGCAAGTGGAATTTACTCCATTATACTCCTGACTTGTGCCTTGTAGGTGGCAAAAAGGCATCGGGGAGTCAGGAGGCAAGTTACTCACTGCAGAATTCCCAGCCTCTAACCTACTCTTGTAGCCAGAGTATTTGTGTCACTTGACAAGTTAAGTTTCAGGTCAATGGTGACCCCCAGGGTGTTGATGGTGTTATACCAGAAAACCAGGTGATGAAGATTGAACTAGAGCTAATTATTTTGTTACAACCAGGTGAGAAATGTGTTGAGGGATCTTTTGCTGTCTTCACCTGGTCGTATTGTAACAGGGTTTAATTTTTAATACACTGTGTTTTGAGCTCCCCCTTTGTGAATCCTTGTTCACAACTTTCCAATGATAAGGCAAAGAAATGAGCACAAACAGGCTTTCTTTGGTTTAAAGAAGAAAGATGAAATTTATTAAACCTTAAACTTAAACTCTAATACGGTTCACACCTATGGATATATGACACGCCCACACTAGCATGCACACGCGATATAAACATGCAGATAGGGACAGAAGAGCAGAAGAAAAGATAAGTAAAACAGTTTGAGGCAATATCTTGTTACTGTTTCTCAAGCTCACTGTAGTCCTTGATTGAAGATATGGTCTTGCATTTCGTTGGGGCCCAGTAGTCTTCTTAAAACCTTGTTCTCGTAGGAAACCTTTCTCTCTTTGAGTTTATGTGTCGTCACAAGATTCAGTTCCGTGGGAAAAAGATGGAGGCAGGCAGACAGGAGAGGAGATGTTCTCAGTCCATGAGCACACGGCGTTCTGTTCCAATCCTTTGCTGGAAGTTCAAATTCTCTGCAACAGCCAGTTAGTCATGTGGCTAAAACTGGTCTGACCACTTCTGTGTATTGGGGAAGCAACTGCTGGGTCCCCATTGTTTCAACGTTGTCTGGTATTAGGCAAATGTCCTTCCAGTCAGGGCTTGCAATGTTAAGTTTTTGTTCATGTGACGAATAATGTGTACCTCGGTCCTGGCAGGTGGGGGGGTTTGCCTGACATCTCCACAGCCAGGGGAATGAAATGTGATTTGAAGACAAACGGCGCATTTCATTTCAGAGTTTCAGAGAAATAGAAAATATAGAAAGAAAACCATGCATTTCTCTCATTCATTTCCATTCATTCACCAACCTTAAGCTTATTAAAACTGATCTGTTCTGGGTTCCAGGGCTGTTTTACAAAGACATTTGACTTCAGGGGACGGGTGGTTCCCTTTTCCTCTGACTGTGGGGAGGAGTCTTTGTTACTCTTCCCTTTGTTCTCTGGGACATGTCCACCTGCAGGTATTTGTGCAGACTTAACTGCACTCTCCTGTGACACTTCGACTAGGTGAGGCATCACCCTCAAGGTTTCTCTGCCCCCTAGAGGTCTCTCTTTGTCTCTGCAGCTTCCTGTAAATGCTGTTAGCAACTCTGGTGGGGTGCTTCTAGAGTCTGCATTCACATAGGAGGATGTGGGGTCTAACATTTCACATTTTTCGAGGTTGGCTGACCAGACAGTAGGGATTTTCATCCGGGAATCTTCCCAGACTTCCTTTAACCTGCTCTCTGGGTCACTTTTTCCCCTTCTCTTTCTAAACTTTTGCCAGCCGTATGCTTGCCTGTCCCCTTTTGTTCTCAGCGGGGGTCTCTTACGGTTCACCAGCCCTCGGTTGGAGGGTCCTCCTAACATTGGTACAGGACTTAGGGGTGGAGGTTTCACGGTAGGTTGGGGTTTCCCCTCAACCCGGCACACGTGGCAACTCCTGCAGTACTCCACCACATCTTTGTGGAGTTTTGGCCAGTCAAACTGCTGTCTTATGCGGGCTTTGGTCTTTCGTATACCAACATGTACAGCCACTGTAGTCTCGTGGGCCCTTCTTAATATTTCTCCCCAGTACCTCTGTGGCACCACTAACTGGTGAACCCCTGTCCACTCCTTGCCCTCAGGTCTGTGAGGAGAACTCCATTTGCTCATCAGTAGCTCATTCTTTAAACAGTAGCAGTCAGGGACTCCCTCTGCTTCACTTTCAGACTGGGCAGCCTGCGCTAACTCTTGCAATACTGCATTGGCTCGCTGAGCCTCAGCGAGGGAAAATCCATTTAATTCATTCCCTGGGTCTCCTAACTTTCCAAAGAAAGTCTCAGACAGGCAGACCTCATGGTCATTTGCCTGCAGTGCCAATGCAGTCTCCTTTGGGGGAGCTGGTATGATCATGGCTTGATCCACTATACATTCAAGAACATGGCAGGAGACTGTCTCCTGCCACCGCCCTGTCTCTCTGACCTCCTGAAATCTTTCTTTCACTACTGGGGGGGCTACCACCTTCACCCCTGCCAGATCATTACTGAGAAGCAGGTCAACCCCATCCACAGGCAAACTAGAGACAATCCCTACAGTCACCAGTCCTGAAATTAGGTCGCACTCCAGGTGCACCTGGTGTACTGGTACAGGTGCACCCGGTGTACTGGTACAGGCATACACTGCCCTGCAATATCATTCACCATCATTCTGGTGTTCACTGCACTCTCTGGGGGAAAAGGTCAGGCCAATCATTCTGGGCTTTCTTGCCCCACTCGAGGGATATAGGGTTGCTTTCCCTTCAAATACAAAACCCAGATAACCTTCAGGAATCCTATTAACTTTTCCTGTACTGGCCATAGTCAGCATCCTGGGTTGCACCCTTACTGCAGTCAAAGCCACAGCCCGTTCTGTGTTTTGCATCAGGCCCTCGTCTTCACTGAGTGGATGTTTCCTGATTAACCCTACTGGTTTCCCCTTTAGTTTCCAGCAGTCAGCATTTAAATGCCCTGCCTAATTACAATAGAAGCACACAGGTCTCTGAGTCTCACTCTTGCTCACAGCACCTTCCTTTTTGGCTGGAGGAGGGCCCCCTGTGTCTGCTGCTTTCCTTTCTCTTCCAGGACTGCCTGGGCTTCTATCACCTTCTCACCTTGTGTCCTTTTCGGATTTGTTGGAGTGACTAGTAAAGGTTCTCCCCTGGGAAACCAAATAATAAATTAAAGCAAACTCATCGGCCAGAACGGCCACTTGCCAGGCTCCCTGAACCCACTGCTCCTCGACATGAGTTTTTATTGAGAATGGGACAGTGTTTTTATTGAGAATGGGAGACAGTTTTTAAATTCCTCTCACAGGATTACTTCCCTGAAATTCTCATAGCTGAGCTGGATTTTTAAAGCCCTCAGCCACTGGTCAAAAGCCAGGTGCTTACTTCTTTCAATCTCCAGATAAGTTTGATTGGCTTGTTTTTTGAGGGTTCTAAACTTTTGGCGATAGGCTTCGGGTACTAATTCATATGCCCCGAGGATAGCATCTTTGGTCAGTTCATAATTTGATGAACTCTCGTCTGGCAACAAGGAATAAACCTCATGAGCTTTTATGGTTAGTTTGCTTTACATTAAAAGAGACCAGGTCTCAGCTGGCCGTTTTAGCTGCCTTGCCAGTTTCTTGAAGGCCATGAAAAACGCTTCCACATCTTCCTCATTGAATTTTGGAATTAATTGAGCTAGTTTTAGCAATCTTGTACCCAGTCCTGAATTCTGATCCTCCATATTGGCTATGCTTTCACTAGGGTTACTCTGTCACCCCCTAGCTAACTCAAGCTGCTTCAACACTCGTTCTTCAGATTCTTTCCGGAATATTTTTTCTCTCTCTCTCTTTCCTTCTCCTGTCATTCTTTCTCTCTCTCATTCCCTCTCCTGTCTTTGTTTTTTTTCACATTCCATCTGGAAGGCTCTTTCTTTCTCCCTCTCTCTTTCCTCAAATTCAAGTTTCCTTTGTTCCAATTGTATCTTGGCTAACAATATCCTGTCGGATTCTGTTTCTAACACTGCTTCTACTTCTTCTGATTCAAGGGAAAAATGGTTGGCCACTAGCCTTAGGAGTTTAGACTTCCTAGCCTTGCCACATACAGTGATCCCACACAGCTCAGCCATTTTCCTCAACTCATCCATAGACAGTGCTTTTAACTTATCCCCAGTTACTTCACCCTGGCTTGGAGAGCTACTAGCTTCAGTTGCAGACATGTTAGTTTTCAATCACACACAACCACAAGAAAACCTGTATTGATTTGCTGCTTTTGATTGGGAACATTTTGGCTTCCCACTCCCAATTTCATTCGCTTGTTCATTGATAACAATCCCGGACGAGCCCCCAATTTCTGTTATGACCAGGTGAGAAATGTGTCGAGGGGTCTTTTGCCATCTTCACCTGGTCTTATTGTAACAGAATTTAATTTTAAATACACTGTGTTTTGAGCTCCCCCTTTGTGAATCCTTGTTCACAACTTTCCAATTATAAGGCAAAGAAATGAGCACAAACAAGCTTTCTTTGGTTTAAAGAAGAAAGATGAAATTTATTAAACCTTAAAAAACTCTAATATGGTTCATGCCCACAGATATACGACGCACCCACGCTAGCATAAACGCACGATATAAACATGCAGATAGGGACAGAAAAGAGAAGAAAAGATAAAGAAAAGAAAACAGTTTGAGGCAATATCTTGTTACTGTTTCTCGAGCTCGCTGTAGTTCTTGATTGAAGATATGGTCTTGCATTTCATTGGGGCCCAGTAGTCGTCTTAAAACCTTGCTCTCGTAGGAAACTTTTCTCTCTTTGAGTTTATGAGTCTTCACAAGATTCAGTTCTGTGAGGAAGAGATGGAGGCAGGCAGACAGAAGAGGAGATGTTCTCAGTTCATGAGCACACGGCATTCTGTTCCAATCCTTTGTTGGAAGTTCAAATTCTCTGCAACAGCCAGTTAGTCATGTGACTAAAACTGATCTGACCACTTCTGTGTATTGGGGAAGCAACTGCTGGGTCCCCATTGTTTCAACATTGGAAGGACATTTGCATAGTACCAGACAGTCAGGGCTTGCAATGTTAAGTTTTAGTTCATGTGGCGAAATAATGTGTGCCTCAGGCTTGGCAGGTGGGGGGATTTACCTGACATTTTACACATTTTTAGGAGCTTTTATTTCCTGAGATACACATGACAAACATGCACCTCCTCACCCAACCACCACAGTTTCAGCCTGTTCCTATTTATAGGAGCACAAGTGAATCCCCAATTAATGCCCACCACCTGTATACAATTAAACACAATGCATATACAGTTAACAGATTGGCTGCTCTCTCTCTAAATAAAAATTAGAGTTTATATGTACAACCAAAAATTCAAAACAAATTAAATCAAAGAGACAAGGGGCAAGGCTAGAATACTTCATGGAACTTTGTCTCGACGAGGACTGTGCAGTTGTCACTCCTACCAATGCTGTCATGGACAGATGCACATGCGACTGGTAAATTGGTTAAGGTGGTTAAGTAGGTTTTCCCCTCATGTTGATTCTCTCATTGCCTACTGCAGATCCGTCTGGGAGATATATCCTTCAGAACTCAGCCAGTAGTGGTGCTACAAGCCACTCTTGATAATGGACATTGGAGTCTCCCACCCAAAATACAATTTGTTCCCTTTATCCCCTCAGTGCTTCTTCCAGGTGGTGGTCAACCTGGAGCAGTACTGATTCATAAGCTGAGGGAGGGTGATAGATAGTAATCAGCAGGAGGTTTCTTTGCCATGTTTGACCTGATGCCATGAGACGTCATGGTGTCTGGGGTCAATGTTAAGGACTCCCAAGGCCACTCCCTCCTGTATATCACTGCACCGCCACATCTAGTGGGTCTGCCCTGCCAGAGAAACAGAATATACCCAGGGATGATGATGGAGGACTCTGGGAGGTTGACAGAAAGGTATGATTCTGTGAGTACGATTAAATCAGGTTATCGCTTGACTAGTCTGTGGGACAGCTCTCTCAATATTGGCATATATTCCCAGATGTTAGTGAGGAGGACGTTCCAGGATCAACTGGGCTGGGCTTGCCATTATCATGTCCTATACCTAAGTCAATTCCTATCAATTTCTATTCATCCTTGGGCCAATTGCTTCAGGTGCTGCTAGTCATGTCGCGCTGAATCTGGACATGAAAATAGTTCCAGATTAATTTCAACCACTTTGGATTTATTCTTCGCGATGGTATGCATGCTTGCTGCAGCAGTTTGTGAACCATTAATGAAACCCATGTACTTCTCAACCTGTTACTATGTACTTGTGCTTTCCTTTCGCAGCATTACAATTGATAAAAAATGGCTCTTCCAAATGGGAATTTCTGATTAAGAATGGAGAATTAGCAGTATTCTGATCATGCAAGAACAAGAGGAAGTCCTCAAACAATTGCCATAAAAAGCTCATTGTTTGAGTGGTATATCATGGATAGGCTTCTAGCCTGAATGCCAGCATTCTGCTTCTAAAGTTCCTTGTTTAGCTTACTGGCAGTAGGTATTTCACATAATTCCATTCAGTATCCCATCTATCTGGGCTGAATTCAAATCTAAGCTCCAGAGGGAAAAAGGTAATGTATTAACACACTACACCATACAGCACTCTTTTATCGTGTTAGTAATGAGCTGAGAATATCAAGTAATAATCTTATATTTTATGTGAATTTGTTTTTTTAAACATAAATGTTGAAATAAGTTGCTATTTCAGTTTTGTTAATCTTATCTAATTGCATCACGCATAAACTAGTAACACAACAGTTGTGTTAGAACTATTGACGTTTACAGCACAGAAGGATATCATTCGGCCCAACATGTCTGTGCTGCCTCTTTGCTGTAGGGAGCAAGTCAGTCAGTAGGTTTGGATTTGGATAGCTTTAGCAAAGAACAATCCAGAGTAAGAATAATTAACTGGGGGAAAGCCAACTTCAATGGGGTAAGAGCAGATCTGGGATGAATAAATTGGAGCCAAATGTTGGCAGGAAAAACAATAGCTGAACAATGGGCTACCTCCAAAGAAGAGATAGTTCGGGCACAGTCAAAGTATATTCCCTCAAAAAGGAAAGGTAGGGTAAACAAAGCCAGAATTCGCTGGATGACAAAAGAGATAGAAATTAAGATAAAGAAGAAAAAGTGTGCTTATGACATATGTCAGGTAGAAAATACAATTGAGAAACACCTGAATATAAAAGGTTCAGAGGGGAAGTGAAAAAGCAAATAAGAGAAGCAAAGAGAGAGAGTATAGAAAGAGACTGGCAACTAACATAAAAAGGAACCCAAAGTCTTCTATCGACATATAAATAGTAAAAAAGTGGTAATACGAGGAGTGGGGCAGATTAGGGATGAAAAGGGGGATTTATGCCTGCAGGCAGACAGAGGGCATAGCTGAAGCATTAAATGAATACTTTGCATCTGTCTTTACCAAGGAAGAACATGCAATGCAGGTAACAGAAAAAGGAGGTAATTCAGACACTAGAAGGGTTTAAAATTGATAAGGGCGTGGTAGGTTGTCTGTACTTAAAGTGGATAAGGCACCAGTGCCTGACGAGATGCATCCAAGGATACTGAGGGAGAGAGTCGAAATTGCGGAGGAACTGGCCATAATTTTTCAGCCTTCCTTAGACTTGGGGGTGGTGCCAGATGACTGGAGAATTGTAAATGTTACACCCTTGTTCAAAAAAGGGTGTCAAGGTAAGCCCAGCAACTACAGGCCAGTCAGTTTAACTTCAGTGGTGGGGAAACTTCTAGAAAGAATAATTCGAGACAAAATTAATAGTCACATGGACAAATGCGGGTTAATTAATGAAAGCCAGGTATATCATGTTTACATAACTTGCTCGAGTTTTTTGAAGATGTAACAGAGAGGGTTGATGAGGGTAATGCAGTTGATGTGGTGTACATGGACTTCCAAAAGGTGTTTGATGCAGTGCCACACAACAGATCTGTGAGCAAAGTTATAGCTCATGGAATAAAAGGGTCAGTAGCAATGTGGATACAGAATTGGCTGAGTGACAGGAAACAAAGGGGGTAGACGGGAATGTGGAGTCCAAGTTACAATTCGATCAGCCATGATCTTATTGAATGACGGAGCAGGCTCAAGGGGCCGAGTGGCCTACTCCTGCTCCTAATTCGTATGTTCATGGTAATGGTTAATGGATGTTTTTCGGGCTGGAAGGAGGAATGTAGCGGATTTCCCCAGAGGCCAGTGTTGGGATCCTTGCTTTTCTTGATATATATTAATGACCTAGACCTTGGTGTCCAGGGCACAATTTCAAAGGTTGCAGATGATACAAAACTTGGAAGCATTGTGAACTGCGAAAGAGTTCAATATCCACAGGAAACCAGGAGGCTCTCCAGACAGATGCTGCAAAGGCAGTAGGAGCAGATAGCTGTCACGGTCTATGCCAGCAGTGTAGCCCCAAGGACCTGGATGCAGTGCTGAAAGAAAATCAATTACCTCACACAAGTGGTCAAGATCTGTGAATGCCCCTTCAAATGCCATATCCTTACAACAGAACCATTAGCCTCACACACTGCTCTACTCACCAAGCCCTTTGCTCATTTACCAAAAATCTCTATAAAACACAACTCAGACTTTGCATTCCTAGCTTCACCTCATCTTCACTCACTTAGCACTGCTGCAAGCTTCCCATCCACATCTCACAGCTTTCACATAAGCCAGATGTTCAACTACAACCACCACAACACCCAAACACATTGCACCACACTCAATGGTACACTTCCCTCTCCCATGCAGGACTAGGTGGTGCATAACCAGAGGCAGTAGCTCCTAACCGATGGAAGACAGGCACAGCTGCACATCCTCACCCTTATGGAGAAGATGGTACTCACTGTAGCCAGTGGCAGGGCTGAAACCATTGAAAATGATCATATGTTCCTACCTAATCCTCCTCCTAACATGTGGAGTAATCAGTTCAGACATGAACTTATTGAATGGTGCAGCAGGCTCGAGGGGCCAAGTGACCTACTCCTGCTTCTAATTCATATGTTCGTATGTTCATCTCACAATCTCTTCTGATTTACAAATTGCACATGGTGTAAACATGCACCTCTTGCTTTCCCCACGCAAGAACTGCAACCTGGCCATGCAGTGGTGCAGAACGTAAAGTGCAAGAGGAACAAAAGACGGAAGATGATGAAACACCATCGCTCGATCTCACATTCACAGCTACCAGCTCAGGTACTGGCATTTGGCAAAGTTTAGAGGGCAACATAGATCTGCACGTGGTGAGTCCCTGGGCCTGCGGCAAGGCCGGTGGGGGGGGGGGGACTTGGGGAACGTGTAGTGCAGAGGTCAGGTCGTCCGAGGGCAAGGTTGCATATGAGTTCTACTACACAAGGCTCAGATGACGACTTGTATGGGGCGGCATAAAGAAAAATGCTAGATGCATTGGCAGGCATGCTAGAAAGCCCGCAGTCAATGTCAAGCAGCATGGAGGAATCCAGCATCAACTTGACACAAGGCTTTACGCAGACCTTGGAGCCCATATTTTCCAGCGTGGAAGTGGTGGCTAACTCCATGAGAATACGAGCAGACACAACCACTATGCAACATCTGATAACTGATGTCTCAGCTTCCACTGCAGCACAAGCAGAAACCACCCAATGTCTACGTGCTGCAATAGAAGCTCAGACTGAGGTCATGAAATCTCAGCTTATTGACAGCTTGCTGGCATCATGGCTGCAGGAACCAGTGTTCAAAGGGGCTTGCAGGGCCTCACAGCAGTCGAGCAATCTGTCCTGCAACAGGTTACTGGGATTTTGCTAAGGCATTCCTCATGGGGAGTGGTAGTTGCTTCATGAAGCATGAACCTACTGTCCATCCTCAGGATGACAGCATTCAACCTGCCACCACAGCCACTCTACCATCACTGTTGCCTGTTAGACAGGCAGTCCAGACTGCTGCCACCTATGTTAAAGTAGTGCCATTCAAAGCTGGGCCTTCTGGAGCTATTCGAGGGCATTGTGCAAGGCCATCTGCAAGTTTCACCCAATGAAAGTAAGCAGCCTTTCATCAGGCATGCTGCACCACTGGGGTGGCACTGCTTAAGAGTAGTAGGCGAGACAAAGGGAATGCACAAGAGTGATTAGTTGACTTTTGTATAGAATATTGGATGGTTTGTCTGATAGAGTTGGTTTGGAATGGCTGTCTTGTGGTGGCTTTTATTTCACAGTGGCGCAGTGGTTAGCACCGCAGCCTCACAGCTCCAGCAACCCGGGTTCAATTCTGGGTACTGCCTGTGTGGAGTTTGCAAGTTCTCCCTGTGTCTGCGTGGGTTTCCTCCGGGTGCTCCGGTTTCCTCCCACATGCCAAAGACTTGCAGGTTGATAGGTAAATTGGCCATTAGCAATTGCCTCTAGTATAGGTAGGTGGTAGGGTAATATAGGGACAGGTGGGGATGTGGAAGGAATATGGAACTAGTGTAGGATTAGTATAAATGGGTGGTTGATGGTCGGCACAGACTCGGTGGGCTGAAGGTCCTGTTTCAGTGCTGTATCTCTAAACTAAACTAAACATTGTGGTTAACAGGACACTGTGATAATCAGTTACAGAGGGAAGGGAAGGTATGGAACTGTTGTAAAATAAGGAATTGGAGTTTCGTTCATCTGACTGTGGTACCAGTGAACATGTCACAGACCACCCAGCCAGAAAGGGGTTGCCTTCTCCCTTCCAGCTCCTCGCCGTATAACTGTTGGCAAGGGCTGCAAACTCGTAATGGTGAGGTTGCACAGGACATGATGAATTGTGACACACACTCTGGCGAGCGCTGCAGGTCTCCTACAGAGCGGTCCAGGCTGCTGAAGTGTTGCTTGTGCACCCGAATGGTTTGCTTGATAATGTTTTGTGTGGCAGTGCTCTCTTTATATGCATGCTGCTCGTGTGATTGGGTTCTGCACCACAGTCATGAGCCAGGTGGTCAGCAGATAGCCCTTGTCGCCCAGCAGCCACCCCCTGGTGGCTCAAATACTGATGGTACAGCAGACTGGTGCTGAATGAAGGCATCATGACTGCTGCCAGGATACTGGGCATTCACCTGCATGCACATGCTTAATGTGGTCACACACCAACTGCATATTCAGGGAGTGGAATCCTTGTAGGACAGAAAAAAGCCCTTTATAAACAAGTTCAGGGCAAAAAAAAAGCTTGACCATATTGCCAGCCATGCCCTGTACAAACCGAACTGGACTGAAAACAGAATCTCTTGTGCAAATTTCAGTCTTTCTAAAATAAACCTGCTGAACTGGGAAACTAAAACAAATGCTATCAGGAAAAAGAACAGAGATAGTGCAGGCAAGCAAGACACACTGGTATTTGAGTTAATGAAGAATAGGCCTTGGGAAGAGGGTACAACTTAGATAAGATGAAGCATAGTGTTCCAGCAAAATTCAAATATCTTTTTCTGGAAGAGTGACTACAAGGGGCTTCACATAATGGAAAATTACCAAAAAAAGCAAAAGAAAGATGGACAGCTTTCTGGGAGGGTTCAAATCATATGGATTAAACAAAGGGTGCAGAATATAATTAGGTATTGTGCTTTTAAAAGAAGCTTCATAGGATGGTGTCCCCTGAAAAGAGGTATGAGAGGTTGAAGACATTGGTGATCTTTACTGCAGTTGAGGGAAGGAGAAACCCAACCAAGCGTCGGAAGTAGAGTCTGCAATCAACGGGAGCTGGCCACTTCGGGTGATTGTACGACTAGTTAGTAACATACTTGAGCATTCTAATACTAGATATTGATGAAGCATTCATTTGCTGGGAGTAAGTAACCTGTTAAATCTATAATCATTTTCTGTAGCAATTTAAATTTTTCTGTAATAATTTTAAATATGTGCCCGTTTTAAATCTGTAATCATAGGTACAAATTAACTAACCCCATTAAGCATAGCAACCTTTAGAGTGAGTCATCAATTTGTTCTCTTGTAATTTGCAGGTCAAAACGAACTAAAGCCTGAGTGAGTGTTTAAAACAAGGAAGGCTTACACCCTTTGCAGTTACGATATATCTCTGCATTTAGATGCAGCACATACAAAGCAACGTGTGTGCAGTCAATGGCACCCTGCACCATGGGGAAGCCGCTATCCTGGGGAGATGACATGCATGCTCTGGCTGCTTCTCTCTAGCTAGAGAGAATGCTACGTACTCCCCTCTCGTGGCTTAGGTAGCGTCAGTCACCTTCCTTACACAGCAGTAGGCAGCAAACTGAGAAATGTTTGCGACGTCACCTGCTGTAACCCAGAAGGATCCAGGTGGGAAGTAGTTTATGGCAGCTTTCACAGCCCCTGGCAGCACTATGCTTGCTCTGTTCTGAGGCTACAGGTCTGCTTGCAAAAGATGGCAGTGTTCAGTGAGCAACTCCTTCATAAAACAGAGATGTCGCACATACTGTTCCTCGTTGAGACTGAGGTAAGAGAAATGCTCCTTGAGGACTGTGGGTGAATAAGGCCTCCTGCTGAGAGCCATTCTCCCTCTCCTCCGTCCTCTGTGAAAAGCTTGTTCATTCTGTGTTGCCTCTGCTCAGTCTCCTTCTCGTGCTGCAGGTTATTGAGGATGGTAAAACAGCATCCATCACCACATAAGAACGTAAGATCTAGGATAAGAAATAGGAGCAGAAGCAGGCCACTCAGCCCTATGAGCCTGCTCTGCCATTCAATAAGATCATGGCAGATCTGATTGTGGCCCTAACCCCACTTTCGTGCCTGCCTCCCATAACCCTTGATTCCCTTGTAGATCAAAAATCTGTCTAACTCAGCCTTGAATATATTCAATGACCCAGCTTCCACTGCTCTCTGGGGAAAAGAATTCCAAAGATTGATGACCCTCAGAGAAGAAATTCCTCCTAATCTCTGTTTTAAAAGGGAAACCCCTTATTTTGAAACTGTGCCCCTAGTTCTAGATTCCGGTCATCCACTCAGCATCTACCCTGTCAAGCCCCCTCAGAATCTTATATGTTTCAATGAGATCACCTACTCGACTTTTCCTCATAAGACAACCCCTTCATCCCAGGAATCAACATAGTGAACTTTCTCTGAACTGCTTCCAATCCAAGTATATCCCTCTCTAAGTAAGACGACCAAAACTGTATGCAGTACTCTAGGTGCAGTCTCACCAATGCTCTGTACAGTTGTAGCAAGACTTCCTTACTTTTATTGTCCATCGCCCTTGCAATGAATTCCAACAATCAATTTGCCTTCCGTATTACCTGCTGTACCTGCATGCTAATTTCTGGTGATTCACGTACAAGGACACCCAGATCCCTCTCTACCACAGCATTCTGCAGTCTCTCTCCATGTAAATAATATTCTGCTCTTCTATTCCTGCCAAAGTGGACAACCTCACATTTTCCCACATTATACTCCATTTGCCAAATTTTTGCCCACTCACTTCAGCTATCTATATCTCTTTGCAGACACTTTATGTCCTCCTCACAACTTGTTTTCCTACTTATTTTTGTATTGTCTGCAAATTTGGCTACAATACACTCAGCCCCTTCATCCAGTCATTAACATAGATTACATGCAACACCACTCCCTGCAGACTTCACCATCTTGAAAAAGCAATAGAAAACTCAAACTCAGACAGGGCCTGTAGAAATCAATCAGCAACTAGTCAGAGAGAGATACAGCACTGAAACAGGCCCTTCGGCCCTCCGAGTCTGTGCCGACCATCAACCACCCATTTATACTAATCCTACATTAATCCCATATGCCCTACCACATCCCCACTTTCCCTCAATTCTCCTACCACCTAACTACACTAGGGGCAATTTACAATGGCCAATTTACCTATCAACCTGCAAGTCTTTGGCTGTGGGAGGAAACCGGAGCACCCGGCGGAAACCCATGCGATCACAGGGAGAACTTGCAAACTCCGCACAGGCAGTACCCAGAACCGAACCCGGGTCACTGGAGCTGTGAGGCTGTGGTGCTAACCACTGTGCCGCCCCTGACTAACCTGAAAATAGTCAATGATCCCATTAAATAGCTCCGGTGGGGTTCCCTTCCTGCTACTGAACACATATTCAGCAACACGAGGTTAAGAGAAGGTGTTAGTTGGAGTGTTGAAGTCAAATTTGTCATAGGACAACCCTCTCATCCCAGGAACAAATCTAGTGAACCTTCGCAGTCCTGCCTCCAATGCAAGTATATTCTTTCTTAAATATGGAGGCCAAAATTGCACTCAGTATTTCAGGTGTGGTCTCACCAAAGCCCCGTACAATTGTAGCAAGACTTCTTCATTTTTGTACTCTAATCCCCTTGCAATAAAGGGCAACAGGTCATTTGCTTTCCTAATTGGTTGCTGTACCTGCATGCTAACATTTTGTGTTCCCTGTGTAAGTACACTCAAGACTCTCTGAACGTTTAAAAGTTTCATGCCTTCTAAAAAAAAATTCTGCTTTTCGATTCTTACGACCAAAGCGAATAACCTCACTTCCCCACGTTATACTCCATCTGCCACCTTGTTGCCCACTTACCTAACTTGCCTATATCTCTTTGCAGGCTCTTTTGTGTCCTCCTCACAGCTTACATTCCCACCTAGCTTCGTATCATCAGCAGCACATAGATACCTTACTCTCTGTCTCTTTGTCTGAGTCATTAATATAGACTGCAAATAGCTGAGGCCCCAGCACTCATCCTTGCAGCACTCCACGAGTCACAGACTGCCAACTTGAAAATGTCCCTTTTATCCATACTCTCTGCTTCCTGTATCCCTACTTTCCGCTTCTTGTCCGTTAACCAATCCTCTATCCATGCTAATATATCACCCCCCAACTCCATGAGCCCTTATCTTGTGTAGTAATCTTTTCTGAGGCACCTTATTGAATGTCTTTTGGAAATCCACGTGCACTACATCTACTGGTTCCACCTTATCACATCCTCAAAAAACTCTAAAAAAAAATTTGTCAAACAGGATTTCCCTGTCATAAAACCATGTTGAGTTGTTCTAATCATACAATGCTTTTCCAAGTACATTGTTAAGACTTCCTTAATAATAGATTCCAGCACTTTCCCAAATGATGTCAAGTTAACTGGCCTGTCGCTTTCTGTTTTCCCTCTCCCTCCTTTTTTGAATAGCTGTGTTACATTTTCTAACTTCCAATCTGGGACAGTTCCAGAATCTAGGAAATTTTGGAAAATCATAGCCAGCGCATCCACTATCTCTGTAGCTATATCTTTTAGAACCCGAGGATGTAGGCCATCAGGTCCTGGGGATTTGTCAGATTTTAGTCCCTTGAGTTTCTCCAGTAATTTGTCTCTGCTGATATTACCTTAAATTTCCTCACCCTTATTAGCCCTTAGGTTACTCTCTACATCTGGTATGTAACTTGGTATGTGTCTTCTACTGTGAAGACAGACAAAACATTTGTTCAATGTCTCTGCCATTTCCTCATTCCCCATCATAATTGCTCCTGTCTCTGCTTCTAAGGGACCCACATTTACTTTAGCTACTCTCTTCCTTTTTATATATTTGTAAAAGCTCTTACAATCTGTTTTTATGTTCATAGCTAGTTTACTCTTTTTTTTCCCTTTTTAATCAACTTTTTGATGGCCCTTTACTGGTTTCTAAAACACTTTCAATCCTCAGGCTAACTACTATTCTTTGCAACATTATAAGCCTCTTCTTTTAATCTAATACTATCCTTAACTTTAGTAAGCTATGAATGGATCTTTCTCACTGAGTTTTTGTTTTTCGATGGAATGTATTTTTGTTGCACATTTTGAATTGAGAGGATACCCCTGCCTTTCTTCAAATAGTGTCATGGGATACTTTACTTCTTCCCAAGAAGGCAGAAAGGTCTTTGTTTAATCTCTCATCCAAAGGACATTAATTCAGATCGGCATGACTACAGTATGGGTAGGACAGGGGCAATCAACACAAAAGGAGGATGAGGCAGCTAAGCAGATAGCTTTTCAGTACAAAAAATTGTTATGAGCTTCTCACACATGATGTTGGAGATGAAGATGAATGGAGCAGAAGGGAGTTGAATCAGGTGAATTGTCATTAAGCAAAGTCCTTACTCTTGTGGATAATTCTAGAGTCATACATAAATTTGGCCATGGAGAAGGAAATGCAATATTCTTTAAGGTAGTTACTAATCCAATCAAATGCCAAAAGCACAGAAGCTGATGAAGTTCAGGCTTAAGAGGTATGAGGTGGGAATCAAATGACAGCGCTGGGATATGAGGAACTGTGTGGGAATAGTCAAAGGTGGTAGCAATGAAGCTGTGGTGCAGGTGGACAGTAGCTGCAGCATTGTGGCAGATGGCAGGCCAGAAGAGAGGCAACTAAGAGTTACAGTATTAGAGAGGGCGCACTAGGGTAGCTTTTTCAAGGGGCAAAAGGTAATGTTGGAGGGGTGAAAGGTGAGCTTGCATGCAGATATGGTTAGAGGTGAGTATGGAGATAAAGATGATGAGCAAGTGATTAGAGATGGCCTTTTCAGTGATCAAAACTCAGGGATATTAAGGTCTTGTGCGGTAGCTACATATATTAATGTATACACATTGCACCTGTTTCAGCTAAACAAAATAAGTGACAGCCATTCGCTGGTTCATTCCTCAGGGCAATGGCTTGACCAGTGTCAAGCTGCCTGGTTTAAATTTCAAATAAAGCTTGGCATTTAACTGTCAGTCACCATAAACTGGTGCATTCTCCATGTCAACGCCTCTACCAATCAGAGTTCACTTGCCAACCAATCAGCACTCTCTTCTCATACAGTATAAAGTTTTTGTTTTCCCTTACATTGGTATTCTTGTGGATTGTCCAGATGAGTGCGAGACGAAAAGCTTTGACAACGTCTCTATCCTCAGCAATACTCAAGTTCTGTACTACCAAACCACTAAAAATAGATTTGTTAAAGGAATACAGGCAAGTTCCTTTAACACTCCAAGTTAAAGAAATATCGGCTTTTGTCACACTGGACTGTTTTTTCCCGTGCCAAGTGATACCATACAGGCTAGGGACTACTCCAGAGACTGGTGAACCCAATGGTAGCCAGTGTTCCTAACTGTATAATTTACCTGGATTATGTCCTGGTCTATAGTGACACCTGGAAGGAACACTTGCAGCAACTGGGGAGCTCTGTTTGGAAGGCTGCAATTGGCTGATTTGGCTAGCATTTGTGGAAAAATTTAAAACCAGAATGCCAGACTATTCCGATGGAGTTTACTATTACAGCCCTATCATTTAAAGGTTGTCCACATTGTGCACAAAAATAATGTTATTTCAGATGCTTTATCGAGAATTTGACTTGGTTTGCATTATATGAGTGCAAAGACGGTACAAAACAAAATTGTATTAACTACAGGTAAAGAGTGAATGGGGGATGAGTGAGAGCATGTGTTTTAAAATCTTTTCAACTTCTGTTTTTTTTTTACATGGTAATGAAACACATTTAAAAATGGTGTTTCATTTCTCCAAGGGCGGAGGTGTTTCGAGATTATTTCTATTACTTTTAAAAAATATATATTATGGACATTGATTCATCTGGAATCTTGAAGAAGCTGAACTTTGTGGTTTTTTAAAAAGGTCACCAGAAGGTTTGACCTGAGAGTGAACAGTTGCTGGAAGGCACCTGTTTTCAAAGAATCCAGCAGGGGTTGTTTTAGCTTGAGAAATGCTTGCAAAGGAGTGACAAGTCAAGATTTATAGATGCCACAGGAATTGCTTCTGGAAAGTTTTAGTTTAATTTTGAACTGTTAAAAAAAGGCAGTTGGTGTTTGGCCTGAAAACAAAAGAATTTGGCATTGACCTGCCAGCCATCTTCCTCTTGAAAAGAAGTCCTGCATCAAGGGGGCGGCACAGTGGCGCAGTGGTTCGCACCGCAGCCTCACAGCTCCAGCGACCTGGGTTCAATTCTGGGTACTGCCTGTGTGGAGTTTGCAAGTTCTCCCTGTGTCTGCGTGGATTTTCTCCGGGTGCTCCGGTTTCCTCCCACAGCCAAAAGACTTGCAGGTTGGTAGGTAAATTGGCCATTATAAATTGCCCCTAGTATAGGTAGCTGGTAGGGAAATATAGGGACAGGTGGGGATGTGGTAGGAATATGGGATTAGTGTAGGATTACTATAAATGGGTGGTTGATGGTTGGCACAGACTCGGTGGGCCGAAGGGCCTGTTTCAGTGCTGTATCTCTAAAAGGGTCTTCCTATTTCCTCCTGTATTTGAAGAGATCCTGCACAATTAAAGAACTTGCATGTCAAATGTGTGCAACTGAAACCCTAGTTGCTGCCTCCCTGCAGTAAGACGCATTTGGAGCCTTCTGTAGCTGCATCTCTTGGAAGCCTACCCAAACATATCAACATAATCGCCTGGAAAGAAGTGTTCTAGGAAGATCCCATTGACAGCCTCCTATTCGCCTTTGGGACACCTCACCAAAACAGAGGACTTCCTTTCATGCCTTCTTTTCAGCCTAAGTGTTTTTTTTATTCCTTCAATTTCTTTGTAACAGCTGTAAACAAAAATTCCTTTTATTTTTCCTGGTTGACCAGTTCTGTATGTATGTGCATGTGCATGAGGGCTATGAGAAATACTGGGCTTCAATATTTTGATTTGTGTGCGTTTACTTCCTTATTGGTCAAAACTTGGTTTATAATAAATTGATTTTTTTTTTGGTTTATTGAAGATTGGTGTGCTTTATTCTGGGGAAAAATAGAGTATCTGATTGACTGTTTTGCTACGTGGGAAAATCTAAATATATGTTGTGACCTGTGGAGAAGTGGGACTGAATTACATGCACTCCTCCCACCTCGGTCGTAACAGTTACCATAAAGTAACAAATCAGCCTAATTGGTAATCTTCTGTATCAATTCTTTCCTTGATATTAAGTTTGCAGACGTTTTAGTTCTCACTTGGTTCCAGACAAGGAGTTAGTGTGCCACTGAATCAACTCTCAATGATTATTGCATTCACTTTAGCAAATATTTTGTCCATGGTTGAGAGTGTCTTGAACTGATGATCCTCTCATGACTTAAAGAGATGGGTCTATGAGCAGAAAGAAAGCATTGAGTTTGGAAATATGAAAAGGCAGGATGAAAATGAATGCAGAAGCTTTGGAAGAAGGGTGAGAAACAGTGCAGATAATCAACAGTTCATTTCAAAAAAATTTCAGATTAAATAAACAGTAGCCTAAGTGGATTGCCCATCAAACTGGGTAAAACAGCTACTAAAGTTTTGTTCCAGTTGCAGTCACTGTCAGCAGTGTTTTGATCACTGGAATGGAAAGGAAAATTGGATGGGGTTTATAACATGAAACCTATCCCCAACCGCCCCGTTTTGGGCCTGTGCCAAAGTTGAATTTCACTCTGTCATGCAGGCCCCCACCTGCCAAGAATGAGGCACATTAAATTCGCCACATGGACATTAAACTTCAAATTGTTGTTGGCAAGAAAAGAAGGCCTGATACAGGGAATTGCCAGGCCTGGCCGTAAGGCCATTTTTTGCATAGTAGCAGACACTGCTTGGAACAAGGAACCAGTCCCTACTCCCAATACACAGAAGAGACATGGTCAGACCAGTTTAGTCACATTACTAACTGGCTGTTACAGAGTTTGAACTGAGAGTTTTAAATTGGAGAAACAGTGTTTGAAGACAGAAAGCTCTTGGCTCCTGGACTGAAGCAGACCTCCTCTCCTCCCATCTCTTTCTCACCAGCTTCGGAATCCACTGAAGACACATGAACGCCAAGAGAGAAAAGTCTCCTACAGTGAACAAGGTTTAAGAATACTACTGGGCCCCAATGAAAGCAAGAATTAACTACAAGCAAGGACTCTACAGTGAGCTCGAAGAACTGTAACAACTCTTCAGATTTTGCCTCAAACCTTTCCACTTTATCTTCTGCTCTTTTCTGTCTCTATTTGCATGTGCGTATCGCATATGCATGCTCACGTGGGCGTGTCATGTATCCGTAGGTGTCAACTGAATTAGAGTTTAAGTTCAATAAAAATTCACCTTTCTTCTTTAAACCTAAGAAAGCCTGTCTGTGCTCATTTCTTTGCCTTATAATTGGAAGTAGCAAACAAAGATTCACCAAGGGGGAGCTCAAAACAGTGTGTTTAAAAATAAAACCCTGTTACAGTAAGACCAGGTGAAGGCTGAGAGGGACCCCTAGACACCTTTTTCAGCTGGTCATAACACACTCCCAAATTATTTCAGTTTCTAGGTGTAGAATCATTTAAGGCTAATGTTAAAACATAAAGTAACTTGCCTAAGGGCATTTTCTCTCCCTTGGGATTTGGTTTACTTTTCTAAAGTGGCAGTTTGTGTGCTTCATACACCAAGATTTTGAAAGACCCAATGGTACGGGCTTTTGAAAAAAAACTGATGCATTTAATTTCGATCCTTTAAATAAATCTGCTGAAACCCCACATTGGTACAGACCTTTACAGTGTGACAAGAATATTATAGGTGACTGGATATATTGAAACTCCGTTGCTTCAGGCACCAACAAATACAATACACATTACAGTAGCAAAAAATACCCTACATGCCAATTTTCAGCCACATGAAACAAGCAATATCCCATTATATTACCAGAAGCATTTATTTTGGAGTCCAAGCACAACCTGCAGTTCTTCTCATTTTATGGCTGCCAGAGAAAACAGACTTGATCCTGTTGGTTTCGCAAGAGGACTAAAGTATTTATTCAGCTTTTCCTCATCTCTTCACAAATACAACATCTGATAATGTGAATCTTTGCAAAGCATATCCTGAGGTCAAAGAGGGCAACTGCAGTTGCTCAGAAACATTTGTCAGTTTGAATTTAAAAAATGACTTTTTAAATCACCTATCGGTCTCCTTCTCGTTTTATTCAGGTTTTATTGCTGTTTCATGAATAATGTTTGAGCCAATCAGGTGCAGCTGTGACAACACTTTGCATGTGAGACATTTTGAAGTTTGTGGAGTGGTAGAGATTTGCATGACTTGAAGGAAACGTATAGACCCAGGGCTGCAACGTCATTGCTGACTTCTGCTTTCATATCTGTTCTCAGGTAATTGGACAAAGTGAAAGCTGATGGTTTATAAGGCCTGTGTTCTCAGCACCTTGCTATATGGCTGTGAAACATGGACAATTTACAGCTACCAGGAAAAGAAGTTCAATAATTTCCATCTTCACTGTCTGCAGCACATTATGGGCATATACTGGCAGGGCAAAAATCACAAGTGCGGCAGTCCTCTCAAAGGCAAAGCTCTCAAGTGTGTTGGCACTAATCAAACAGAGGCAGCTTCGCACGGAAGACTGTTGCATACCCAAGGACCTTCTGTATGGTGAGGTAGCCGGGGCCAGACGACCAGTGAGCCGCCCAAAGCTCCGCTTCAAGGATGCTTGCAAGCGTGACATGAAGGCCCTAAATATCGACTATCATACCTAGGAGTCACTAGCTTGCGAAAGAGGGAAATGACAAACATCTTGCGGACTGGTGTGCACTACCACAATGACCAATGGCTACAGCAGCTTGGCAATGTTGTATATTGTTGCCAGCATTTTAGATGCAAGTTTGAGCTTGATTTACAGAGATCGCAGAGTGGTTGCAAATCTGAACAATAACTCATTTATATTTATATGGACTATATACACCTTCTATTAGCCTGTCTAGCTTCTACCTCTCATGATGCCTCTTGCTTCTCCCAAGCCTATTACATGTGACTTCTTACATCATCACAGTGGGAGATGTTATTCACTGCCCCAAACATTAACTCTTTCAGACCCTTATACTACAGGCAACAGGCTCCAATGCTGAAAACACCTCTCAGCGTCACTTGGCAGCTTTACATGTGATACTTGTGGCAGAACCTGTCTCTCAAGAATTGGCCTTCACAGCCATCAGCAAAGGCGCATGAAGAGAAAACAATCCACCGAAATGGATTGTTTGCTGCGTGTCCATTATCTTTCATAGATGGAAGGATGCCAACCAACCAACAGCATAAGTGAAAATACAAACATATTATCACGATCCATTGTTTTCTCCTTGGGAAATATTGTGGTGCGCCTTGATGACTGTAAAAGATCAGTACTTCTTTAAGGCAGCAAGCTCCGAGACTGTAAGCCAAAGCGCATCCTGGCCGCCAGGCAACAACCATACAGAGAGGGAGAACAGGGCTTCAATATATCCATTTTGACTTTGAAACTGGCTAGCTGAGACACACAGTTGAGACACTGATCTAGCACGTGAAGGAAATAGGAGCGTTCTCTAAGCTTCAAACCAAATTAATTCTTTAAAGAAATAAATTATTGATTTGCTGTGTTCATCGCTGGAAAAAGAAGAATTTAATATTACAACTGCCCAACTAAACTGTTGAACCCCCATCTCTGGAAGGATCCTTTTCTCAGCGGACCTTGGAAGACTGCAAGTGAAGTTTGACTGTTGTATCAGAAAACCATTCGTCGAAAGCTTAATCTGCAAATACTTTGTTTTTTTCTATTTTTTCAGGCAGCTAATTAAAAACCAAACTATTAGTTTGTGTAAATGTATGCAAATGCGGGAGTTAGTTTTTTTAAATAAGAAGTTATAAGGTCTTTAGATATTGGTTTATCTTAGTAGTGTTTAAGATTTTAGGTTTTTTTAATAACTTAACTTGTTGATATCTAAAGATACCTGGTTTTATTTCGCCTCACTTGGGGGTTACTAGATTGTTTCAATTCGGCTGCTGCTTTCTTCAATTTGGAAAGCTTAAAGATATGTGATGCGACCTGTGGAGTGATGGGACTGAATTGACAGTGCGTTGCTCCTACCACAATCAGAATCATATATTTTGATTGGGGGCTTTGTCCTGAGCGGTTGTAACAATACAGAAAGGCAAAAAATAATATTGGACACTGATTTTTCTTTCTCCCCCCCCACACCCACTTTGGAATCCTGACAAATTTCCACAAGATGGCCTCTTAATGGCTTTCGATCCTACAAAACTGGTTATAACCGTGGTGGGTTGATTCAAGTGTGACAAAGTGATTTTAATTCCCCCGCTTTACTTGCTTAAAACGTTTAAATTTCTAATATCTGCCAGTTCTGATGAAGGGTCACTGACCTGAAACGTTAACTCTGCTTCTCTCTCCACATATGCTGCCAGACCTGCTGAGTATTTCCAACATTTCTTGTTTGTGGTTCAGATTTCCAGCATCCGCAGTATTTTGCTTCTATTTTGATTTTAATTCATAATTGCAGAGTTGCTAAAGCAAGAATTTTATATCTTGCAAAAAAGAAAAAAGGAATGCTGGAAATCTGCAATACAAAATGTAGTAAGTGCTCAGGTGTCATTGAAAAAGTAACATTTTGATTGGGACCCCTCAACAGTTCTAGCATTTTCTATTTAAATTTTTGTATCCTACAGGAGTGAAACAAAATCAAGTAGTTCTATTATTTGAAGCATTTATGCCTCATTGAAGCTGCAATTTAAAACAGTCACTGCAAATAGCACAGATACATTAACACAATATGAAATGGAGATTTAGAATGTGGTTTTGTACCTACAATTCCTGCTTACATTACAAGTTCAAGATCCTGGCTGTACCATTCAAGGGAACTGCCAAGCTTCTACTAGATATTTTCTTGGTGATGGAGCAGGGGAGAAAAGAAAAATTAAAGGAGGAAAAAACCCCCCAATGCTACACTCAAACATTTCCCACTGATCACTTCAAAAATGGCACGGACAAGGCACCTACCCACCTGGGTACAGTTACTGTATTACTGACCCCTTTCAGTGGGGGAATGTGCTTTCAGAGATACCTAAAGAGGGAGACAATAAGTGAAGGGCAAAATGGCTACTGAAGCTGGCTCAATCATAACATTAAATAAACAAAGATAAGTATTCAAGGATATGTGGAAAAAAAATGGAATTAGAGTAGACGCCCAGATATTAGGAGGACAGCCTCCTGGAGGCAAATTAGGGCATAGCACAATTTTAGTCCATCCCACGGATGCATATTTTGGGCAGCTGTTCATGTTAATTTCGTTGTGGCATCTTGTCACAGAATTGCCTGGGCCACTGTGCCAGTTGAAGAACTTTAAACATCTGTTTTTTAAAAAAGCCTAATTTTAAATTTGCTGCTCTCCCAATGGGCAAACTAGCCTCAAAGAAAAAGAGGCCTCACTTCTGCCAAGATCAGTGCCTGACATACTAGTACACCTACTTCATATATAGCATTGCGGGCTAGGAAGGCTGAGCTGGTGAGATTTCTTTCTCGCCTCATTCTGTGGCATCTGCATGGAGAGTGGTGGGTGGACGTAATAAACCCCTGCACCTAGTGCTCGTGGAATTCTGGACAGGTCAAAAAAGGGGGCGATGACCTGCTATAATCGAGCCCAAAATTGCTTACCTCCCACCCACCCAGGTAAAAGTGAATTTTTATTGCCAAGTTTGGGACTCATACCTCTAATGTGCAGCAAGTGCCAACTATTGCTTCCCATGCCAAAATCTCTATCTATTCATTTATAATAATGCACACTCCTAGTATGAAAAACTGACAGGGTTGATTATACTTAAAAAGGACACTACAATATAGTTTCTCAAACGTGTTTGAACAAGAGTAGCTTTAATGAAATGCAGTTCAGAAAAACACAGATGAATCATCTGAAATTGCTCTTTTCACTAACACACAATATACAATGTACAGTCATCAATATGGTTTTTAAAAATGTATACATTTATACAAGTGTGCAATATATAAAATATAAATACATTAGAACAAAATTTATATGAATACTGCATAGTTTATCCTTCCAATATCATATAATATAATTTAGTGCATTCAAATAATAACTGTGGCAACAGTTCCAAGTGTAATCAGACACAGCTTTAGATAGCAGCTTGTTAACACACTATTACACACTGCAATACATAAATATTTTGGGCAATTAGTGCAACTTTGTACTAAAAATTAATGCCATTTATGAGCCTGCAACTTGTTGCAAGAGAGGTAGACCATTGTCTCTGATGGGGTGTGTTGCACCAACACCACAGCTGCAAATACCCTTTGTTTTGTGACAATGTAAAATTTATTCTAGACTATGCTGTAGGAGACATCCAACCACAAGTAAACCTGCTGGAAGTTAAATCTGTAAAATGTTTCCAGTCTCCTAAAGCAATGAAACAAATTTCTGTAGTACCAATCCAATAAAATTCAACTCTGACCAGCTGCATTCTCAAGTGACACATCCATGCTCCTAGCAGCACAATCTCTTATGTAATCTCTGAGCTATTTGGCCATTGCTATAAATCCACCATTCAATTGCATTCTTAAAAAGATATTTATTGTAAGGATTTGATCTAAATAATATCTACTTTTGCCAAGAGTCATCCATTAATTCACTACTCATTGAAAAATATAAACTTTCTTCTAATCTCTGGTTTAATTTCAGGGTGTTATTTCCATCATATTCTGTAGATTCTAATCTAGGCCCTTTTTGAGGTATGCTTTCTACTGCAAAAAAAAAGTCTACACCTTTTCTGTTTAAGCTTGTTGCATGTTACTCTTGGTGGACATGCTGCTACTTTGGTGTGGGGGTGGGGGGGGGGGGGGTAGAATTGAGCTGGATTGTACACACCCTGCTCTGTGGGCAAGTGTGGGGACAGTGGTGTGAATGCTGGTCACTGCCTGGGGGTGCTGGGGGTGAGGTAGGGAAAGAGGGGGCCAGGTGCCACAGTCACAGTTGCCTTCAATGTTTCTGATAAGTCACGCAGGCATCTTGCCGCACGGCAATAAGGAAGATACCACGCAGGCCTTGCCCTGTGATAAATATCACACGTGTGCAGCCATGCAAAAAAATTTTAAGAAACTGCAAGCTGAAACAACTGGCCACACACAAGAACTAAATTTTAAAGAGAACATTGCTTATGTCGCACTATTTTCATTATGCTATTTTTCTATGTTTTTCTACTTGGCTGCTAAGTTATGCATTACTTGGTGTTCAAGGCAGATGACACTCTTGACTACCTTCAAGTAGTCAGCCTGGGCAGCATTGCGTCAGACCAGTTAAACATTCCAGATACATATTTTAAATGCTTAAAAAGTGTATTTTAACTCCAATGTCAATACTTAATTTTTATTTGCAGCCTCTTTACTGTTCTTGCTTCCACTGCCATTCTTGGCTACTACTCTTCGATGTGGCCCCACCTATGAATCCATCAGCATTTTTCCACTGTCATCACTGTCCTGCTGTCAGTTATCAGCATCCTCCCACCCATTCTCAGTTGCTCCTTGCCACCACAGGACTTAAACCTCAGCTACTTTCTTGATGTCCTGTGGCCTTTGGGGCTTGAGCCTTGCTGCTTCAATTCCTATAGACCAACTGACTCTCATGTCTCTCCCTGTCCTGGGAAACCAGCAATTTATTTTTAAAGCAATTATAAGCACTACAGTCTAGTTATGTCCTATAAGTGATTTAAAAAGTAGAGTTGTAAAATACTCAATTCAATGCTGGGAAATCAACTTTTATGACAGTCTAGAGGTTGGGGAGGGGAAGAGGGATGGTGGTGGGTGAGGGATAGGGAAGTGAGAAAGCAGATTGATAGTTGAGAGTGGAATGCCAAGGGAATAGAGGTAAGAGAAAGGCAACTAGGGATCTAAGGAAGAGGTTACATGGATGCAGGAGGTTTGCAGTACAGTAAGTGCTTCAACAGAAAATTACCATCTGCTAGGTTTTCCATTAGGTTAATGTGGGAAAGGGGGTTGAGGGAGGAGAGAGGATGATGGTGAGAGGGAGGGAGGGTGCAGGGAGCAGGGGATGAGAGATTGCGTCAATTGAGGGAACAGTTGTAAGGGGAAGGGGCAAAAGACAGCATGGAAGCAAGAGGGTGATTACAAGAAAGGGGAAGGCAATGGAAGGAATATAGGAACAGGAATAGGCCATTTAGCTCCTCGAGCATGGTCCGTCATTCAATGAAATCATGGCTGATCTGTGACCTAATTCCATATACCCGATTTGCCCCATATCATTAATACCTCTGATTAACAAAAATTTATCAATCTCAGATTTAAAATTAGAAACTTAACCACCAAGCATCAACTGCCATTTGCAGAAAAGAGTTTCAGACTTCTATTACCCTTTGCATGTTTCCCAACAAGACAAAGAAAGAGGGGAAAGCAATAACACTAAGACAAGAGAAACTGTACGCTGTGACTTTTTGTGAAGACCACAGGAGATGCTAGTTCTCAAGTATTTTTTTTTTTTTAAAAGAAAATCAGATTCTATTCATTTATCTATATTAAAGATGTTCTAATTGGCGTAGGGCTACATGTACAGCCGTAATCTTACTCTCGCTAGCTCAGCTGATCAGAGATGGATTTGTGAAGGGTAGATCATGTCTGACTAATCCAACTGAATTTCTTGTTGATGGCCACCAGCATGGAGGCATTTGAGGAGATTCCACATAAGAGATTATTAGCAAACATGAGAACATATGGAATTGGAGGTAACCTTGAGACATGGGTCAGTAATTGGTTAGGAGATCAGAGGCACATAGTAGAGATAAAAGGGAACATTCGTTGATATGATAAGTTGTGGTCCCCAGGAATCTGTATATGTTAATGATTTGAATGAAGGAATAGACAGCTGTACATCCAAGTTTGCAGGTAGCACTAAGAGGCTTTATTCTATATTCCTTGAAACCATTATCTTATCTGTAAATGGGAGCAAGAAGCTACAAAGGGCCCTAAACAGATTGAATGAGTGGGCAAAACTGGCAGATGGAGTTCGATGTGGGAAAGTCTGAGGCCATCCACTTTGGATTTGAGGAAGACAAATCAGAATATTCTCTTAATGGGGGAAGACTGGGAAGGAGCAATAGGATTTAGGTGTTCATGTACACAAATTACTAAAACCTAGCTCACAAGTACATAAAGTAATCAAAAAGGCTAATGCAATGTTGACTTTTATCTCAAGGATGATTGGAATACAAAAGTAAGGAACTGATATTTCAGCTGTACAGAGCATTATTCAGACCCCAACTGTGTTCAGTTTTGGGCACTGAATCTCAGGAAAACTACATTGGCCTTGCAGGGATATAGCATAGATTCACCTGAATGATTACATTACATAGAATTTATGAAACAGAAATGGGCCATTCAGCCCAAATGATCTATGCTCCACACAAGCTTCCTCCACCTTACTTCATCTAACCCTATCTGCATATCCGTCTGTTCCTCTCTCCCTCATATTTATCCAGATGCCCCTTAAATGCACCTACATTAATCGCCTCAACCACTGAATGTGGTAGCAAGTTCCACATTCTAACCACTCTCTGGGTAAAGAAGTTAAGCCTGAATTCTTTATTGGAATTATTGTATCTTATATTTATGGACCCAAGTTTTGGATTTTCCCAGAAGTGGAAACATTTTCTCTACTTCTACCCAATCAAACTCCTTGTTAATTTTAAAGGCCCCTATTGGGTCTTAACACGAGGCTTTAAAAAGTTAAGTTATGACAGGTTGTATAAATGCGACTGGTATTCCGTCAAGTTTAAGGTTAAGGGGGTGATCTAATCGAAATGTTTAAAATGATAAAAGGTATTCAAATGAGTAGATACAGAGTAACTATTTGCTCTGGTGGGGGAGTCTGGAAAATTAGGACATAATCTTAAAATTAGAGTTAGGCCATTCAGGAGCAACATTACGAAGCATTTGTTCACGCAATCAATCTGGAACTCTTTCCACCTAAAGGTGGTGGATGCTGCGTCAACTGCAATTTTCATGACTGAAATCAATAGATTTTTTTGGGGGCAATGGTATCAAGGAATATAGAACAAAGCAGGTAAATGGAGTTGAGGCACAGATCAGCCATAATCTAACTGAATGGTGGAACAGGCTCAAGTTCGTTTAACACTCCAGCTATATATCCTACCTTTAACCTAGTGCTGCAACTCTGCACCATCCCTCACAGTAGTTTTAGGAGTGGCCCCATTTCCCATCTCCCTGTCATCAGGGCACTGCTGCAGACCAGGACCATAAGTTTTAAGGAGTTGGATTGCCTCACTCAAGCTCAGGTGCAGTAAGTCATTTTCCAAGCACTGTGCTGCAATTACCAAAAGTAAAACCAAGAAGCAACAGGCCTAGTGCTCAGGAAATTACCTAAATGGCAAGTTCTAAATGGCTGATGCCCTGTGGCCTCTTTTAAAACCGGAATGCTGCTCAAAATAGCAGTAATACTTCCTAGCCTCAAAACAGAACCCCAACATTACAAAGAGTGCTCACTTATTGGGCTGTTCTGCTCCCTCTCCACTCTAGCTTCAGACCTTAAGGTCTGCTGTGCTCCAACCTCTGGTTCAACTGTACTTCCTCCCCACTGCAGTCCTCAATCTCTCTGTTTCTGAACAGGCTCACAATCCAGATTCTGTCTCAACTACATGCTGCAATGCATCCCAAACCCACCAATACTGGTTGGAACCACAATGCTGGATCAACTGCTCCCTTCCAGGCGAAACCCCAGCATTCCTCCACTCCCTGTCAGGCTAAATCCTAATTTCTCTTACAACCATTCATGTCATAACACTTCCTAAACTGCCTTCCCCTTCCGATCTCACTTCACTTAGCTCCAATCCCACCATTATGGTACATTTGGAAATAATTTTAACCTAATGCATCGCCACACAACACTAACGGGATCAGATCCAAGGTCTGTTTTACAACCCGTCCAATTTTACTTTTCACTGATTTCAGGGGAAGTAAAAGCGGGCAGAGTGTAATAAATTCAGATCCCCTCATTTTCCCACTGGATGAGTTAAGTTAAAATTACACCCTATGTAATTCACTTTACTGTATGCCCTAGACTTCTGAAAAATATAAAAAATGTGCTGATTTAGTAAATTAGTAAAGGAACATGTCTGAGATACAAAGAGATACACTGGAAATAAGAAAGGACAGATATACAGAAAATAAGAAAAAGTATCAGAGGTGCACAGATCACAGGAGAAAGTGTTTGAAAGCCACAGAAAGAGAGTGAAAGGCAAACAGAAGAATACAGCACAGGATGCAAATTGGGAGTGGACAGAAGCAGAAAGACACAAGATTTATCTTCATTTTTCTCTGTGAGCAATCTCATCAGAGAACTAACTTGACAAACTTTAATTTCTTGCTAATAGTTTTGGTACCAATTATTATTTCAGTGTTAAATAATGAGGTAGCACATTATTCCAAAACTGTTCAGAGTTAGGTTTTTCCTTTGAGTGATGCTTTTCATTTACTTTTTGCTTTGCTCCTGTGAGTTCCTTCCAAACAAAATGTTTGGTTTTAGCTTTTATTTTCTGTTTTTCTTTGATCTCTATTTCATTTTTAGTTTTGTTTAGGTTTCTTCCTCCATTCTCTGCTTCAGTTCTTTTACTCTCCTCATCCTGTTCATTCACAGCACCATCGTCCTCTTCCGCATTACTTTCATCATCTTCATCTACCTCACCATCTTCCCAAGTCTCTCCATCCTCATAATATCCATCCTCCATACTCTTGCTTTCATTGTCATAATTTTTGCTTCCTTCATCTTCCCTGGCCTCACCTTCCTCTTCCTCATCTTCCCTGGCCTCACCTTCCTCTTCCTCATCTTCATCACCATTGCCCTCACCTTCCTCTCTCTCATCTTTATCACCCTCAGCCTCTTCTTTATCTTCGCTTTCACCTTCCTCATCTTCTTCACTCTCACCTTCCTCTCCATCTTTATCACCCTCACCCTCCTCCTCCTCTTCCCTGCTCTCACCTTCCTCCTCCTCCTCTTCCCTGCTCTCACCTTCCTCCTCCTCCTCCTCTTCCCTGCTCTCACCTTCCTCCTCCTCCTCCTCTTCCCTGCTCTCACCTTCCTCCTCCTCCTCCTCTTCCCTGCTCTCACCTTCCTCCTCCTCCTCCTCTTCCCTGCTCTCACCTTCCTCCTCCTCCTCTTCCCTGCTCTCACCTTCCTCCTCCTCCTCCTCTTCCCTGCTCTCACCTTCCTCCTCCTCCTCCTCTTCCCTGCTCTCACCTTCCTCCTCCTCCTCCTCTTCCCTGCTCTCACCTTCCTCCTCCTCCTCCTCTTCCCTGCTCTCACCTTCCTCCTCCTCCTCCTCTTCCCTGCTCTCACCTTCCTCCTCCTCCTCCTCTTCCCTGCTCTCACCTTCCTCCTCCTCCTCCTCTTCCCTGCTCTCACCTTCCTCCTCCTCCTCTTCCCTGCTCTCACCTTCCTCCTCCTCCTCTTCCCTGCTCTCACCTTCCTCCTCCTCCTCTTCCCTGCTCTCACCTTCCTCCTCCTCCTCCTCTTCCCTGCTCTCACCTTCCTCCTCCTCCTCCTCTTCCCTGCTCTCACCTTCCTCCTCCTCCTCCTCTTCCCTGCTCTCACCTTCCTCCTCCTCTTCCCTGCTCTCACCTTCCTCCTCCTCCTCCTCTTCCCTGCTCTCACCTTCCTCCTCCTCCTCCTCTTCCCTGCTCTCACCTTCCTCCTCCTCCTCCTCCTCTTCCCTGCTCTCACCTTCCTCCTCCTCCTCTTCCCTGCTCTCACCTTCCTCCTCCTCCTCCTCTTCCCTGCTCTCACCTTCCTCCTCCTCCTCCTCTTCCCTGCTCTCACCTTCCTCCTCCTCCTCCTCTTCCCTGCTCTCACCTTCCTCCTCCTCCTCCTCTTCCCTGCTCTCACCTTCCTCCTCCTCCTCCTCTTCCCTGCTCTCACCTTCCTCCTCCTCCTCCTCTTCCCTGCTCTCACCTTCCTCCTCCTCCTCGTCTTCCCTGCTCTCACTTTCCTCCTCCTCGTCTTCCCTGCTCTCACTTTCCTCCTCCTCCTCGTCTTCCCTGCTCTCACTTTCCTCCTCCTCCTCTTCCCTGCTCTCACCTTCCTCCTCCTCCTCTTCCCTGCTCTCACCTTCCTCTTCATAGTCATCTTTGCTCTTACCTTCCTCACCATCATCTGTCCTATTCTCTTCTGTATTGTTTCCAGCTTCTCTACTCTCACCTTCAAATACATCGTTTCCCTCATCATCTTCACTTCCAGCTGTCCCACTTTCACCTTCCTCATTGATTTTGTTTCTTCTAGTCTCACCTTCCACATCTCCTCGAGCTTCTTTACTCTTGCCTTCATTTCCAACCTCATTATTCTCACCTTCATCATTGCCACCTTCATGCTGTTTTTCAATTACTTCACTTGCTTCTACTCCACTCTCTCCTTCGCTCTGGTCTTGTTCAGTTTCACTTCCTCCTTTTTTCTCACTTATATTTTTATCAGCAGTTGAACTTTTCTCAGTTTGGTCCCAAATGCCTTCAGCACTCATTTCATCTGCTATGGTATCTCCCTTACCCAAGATTGCATCTTCCTCATCTCCAGCAACTTCTTTGTCTTCCTCCTCCTTCTTAATTTCTTTTCTTCTTTCTTCGGAATCTACACCTTCCTCTAACAACTCATCATCTACAATGGTCCTTTCAATTAATTTATTGCCTAATTTCAGAACTTTTTTTTGCAATTTAATTTCTTTTCCCATTTTTGCATTTAAATTTCCCTCTAAATCATTTTGTACTTGCTCTTCACGAGGCACAAATTTGGTTTTTATTTGATCCTTTCCTTTCTCTTTATCCATGTGTGCTTTTTGTAGAAAATGTTTCATTGACTTATGGTCTTTTAGGCTCTTGGTTCTATTTGCTTTTTTAATGCTATTGTTTATGTCACTATTTCTATGTTTGCTGTCACCATTATTATTTCCTTCTTTGGTTTTCCTGTTGAGGATGAATACTTTCTTTCCTCCCTTTGCTGCTGTTTCTTCACTTTGTTTTGAAATGTTTTGCTCATATTGCTTAGAGGACAGCACTGAACTTGGCTTGGCTTTTCTATTAACTGTTATAAGAGGTATTTCTGTTTTAGCACTTGTATCATTGTGAAACAAGTCAAAGATTTCTTCGAAAGATTTGCTCAATGTTTTACTTATCCCAGTCTTGTCAGAATAGTTTACAGACTTCTGTTTAACAGGTGTACCATGCGTTTGTGCTACTTTGATGTCCACAGTATTTTGTTTCTCACCCATTGTACCACAGTCATATAAAAGAGTGTGTGTTGCTGTGGCTGACTGGTTCAATTTGGCGACTATATTTTCTTTGCCTGTTTTTTGCTCCTTGCTAATGGCTTTGCTACTACTACATCTGATATGTTTTCCATCTCCCACTTTTTCAAGCATACTTGGGTGCAAATTTAATCTGGGAGACTGAGTTTGCAGTGGAACTTTTGTAGGCTTTTTAACCTGGTGCTTAACATTGTAATTAGTCTTTCTTTGTCCACCCTTACCAGAGCTTTCACCTTTCTTCTATTCCAGATGAAAAGCAATGAATGAAAAGGAGAAAAGAAAATTAGTAAGAATTGCATGATAAAATAAATGAAAGGTGAATCGAATGCCCACAGAGCTTTCTGTTCTGTATAGTAAATAATAAAACAGAAGAATGAGCAAGAAAACAGATAGCACGCACAGAATTACTTCTGCAATGCAGTAAATTAAAAATAGGAAGGTGGCAGATTGTGATCAAAAATGTATTTGTCAATTTGCAAACTGCACTAATCATCTCAAATTGTGCTAAAGATATGATAATCGACAACATCACCATCTAATGGCCTTCATTAAGGCATTAAGTTAAGGTTCTACTGAAAAATACTAATCAAAGTCTGTCAGCACAAATAAACAGTACTACTTTGCAACAATTTGAGGCAATGTCAGCATATTTTTCTTAGCATGCTGAAAAAAGGTAGTAAAGGAAAAAGACCATTTTAAAAGATAAGCCTCAGATGAACCAGAGAGCTTTCCATCTATAACAAGAATAGTATGCTGTGTTGACCATGATTGATTTGCGAATCTACACCCATAACATTTATTGATTAAAGAAAATATTTCCGGTGTTACAATATATCGAACTCATGGGGATAAATCGCTAATAGAATTGAATTTTTCATTGCTATATTCTACACTGTACGAAGTGCTAAACCCCACATGCAAGTTCCACCCTTGTAGCAATTTTTTTTTTTCGATTTTACACTGAATAATTGTTTTATTTAAAATAGGCATATCACCAAAATTATTTAGTAATAACTGATTTCAAAGTTTAGATCAAGAAAATCGACATTGCTTTTACCTGTTCCTTGTGAACTGGTGATAAGGTCAGGGTCTTGTCATTAGGATTCACCATCACTGTATGTGTCTGCAGAGCAAAAATTATACAAAAAAAACTATTGCAAAATAATCAGATGATAAACACAAAATCATGAAAATCAGCAAAATAGATAATTCACAACTTACGTAACAATAGCCATTTGAAAATTGTTTAAGTGCCTGAAGGTTAGTTCTATATGGCTATCTGAAACATTAGGAAATTCCTGCCAACTACTAGATTATTACTATATTATTTAGATGAGAAGGATACCACACAGACCCAAGTGCAAACTTGTTTATAAAAAAAAAAATGGACCTTTGACCACCTGCAAGGACACTGCAGCCAGGCCGTGACAGCAGGAATCAGTGTAACTGGCCTTTGTGTTCTTGTTAGAGGCTCAATTGGCCACTTTTGTCTTTTATTCATTCACAGGATATGGGCATTTCTGGCAAAGCCAGCAGTTATGGCCCATCCCTAATTTTCCTTGAGAAGGTGGTGGTAAGCCACCTTCTTGACCACTGCAATCCATGTGTAGGTACTCCCACAGTGGTTGCAGCAGTTTGATACAACTGAGTGGCTGGCTAGGCCATTTCGGAGTACAATTAAGAGCCAGCCACATTGCTGCTGGTCCTGAGTCACATAGGCCAGACCAGGTAAGGATGGCAGATTTAGAGTCATAGAGTTATACAGCACAGAAACAGGCCCTTCGGCCTATCGTGTCCATGCCGACCATCAAGCATCTATCTATTCTAATCTCATTTTCCAGCACTTGGCCTGTAGCCTGGTATGGTTTGGCATTTCAAGTGCTCATCTAAATACTTCTTAAATGTTGAGGGTTCCTGCCTCTACCACCCCTTCAGGCAGTGTGTTCCAGATTCCAACCACCCTTTGGGTGAAAAAGAATTTATTTATTTTTTTAAATGACAACCCGGTAGTTACACGGTCACTATTACTGATACTAGAAAATGCCGTGGGGGGATTTGAATTCCAGATCATTTAGTCCAGGCCTTCAGGTTACTAGTCCGGTAAAAAAACCACTATGCTACCATTCTTGACAACTCTGGTCTCCAACATTTGCTCCACCTTAGAGAAGCTGGTCGACAGAATTCAAAGCTTCCAAAGAGACATTCATATCCTCCAGTCTTCTCTCTTGAGACACCAGTAGGACTAATGTGCCCCTGCTCCAAGTCCAGTGGTGTACCACGGGAATCGGTGCTGGGACCTTTGCTGTTTGCAGTGTACATTAATGATTTAGATGTGAATATCGGAGGTATGATCAGTAAGTTCGCAGATGACACAAAAATTGGTCGTGTCGTAAATAGTGAGGAGTAAAGCCTTAGATTACAGGATGATATAGATGTGCTGGTAAGATGGGCGGAGCAGTGGCAAATGGAATTTAATCCTGAGAAGTGTGAGGGTGATGCATTTTGGGAGGACTAACAAGGCAAGGGAATATGCAATGGATGGTAGGATCCTAGGAAGTACAGAGGGTCAGAAGGACCTTGGTGTACTTGTCCATAGATCACTGAAGGCAGCAGCACAGGTAGATAAGGCGGTTAGGAAGGCATATGGGATACTTGCTTTTATTAAACAAGGCATAGAATATAACAGCAGGGAGGTTATGATGGAGCTGTATAAAACACTAGTCAAGCCACAGCTGGGGTACTGTGTACAGTTCTGGTCACCATACTATAGGAAGGATGTGATTGCACTAGAGAGGGTGCAGAGGAGATTCACCAGGATGTTGCCTGGGCTGGAGCATTTCAGCTATGAAGAGAGACTGGATAGGCTAGGGTTGTTTCCCTTAGAGCAGTGAAGGGGGACCTGATTGAGGTATACAAAATTATGAGGGGCATCGATAGGATAGATAGGAAGAAACTTTTTCCTTAGGGGAGGGATCAATAACCAGGGGGTGTAGATTTAAGGAAAGGGGCTGGAAGTTTAGAGGGGATTTGAGGAAAAATATTTTCACCCAGAGGGTGGTTGGAAACTGGAACACACTACCTGAAGGGGTGGTAGAGGCAGAAACCCTCACAACATTTAAGAAGTATTTAGATGAGCACTTGAAATGCCATAGCATATAGGCTACGAGCCAAGTGCTGGAAAATGGGATTAGAATAGATAGGTACTTGATGGCTGGCACGGGCACGATGGGCCTATTTCTGTGCTGTATAACTCTATGACTCTAAAGGGACTTGAAAACAAGGACGTTAAAATTGAGGCATTGTCGGATCAGGAGGCAGTGCAGATCGGCAAGCACAGGGGTGATGGGTGAACAAGACTTGGAGCGAGTTAAGATATGGGCAGCAGTTTTGGATGAGCACAAGTTTACATGGGTGAAAGATGGGAGGCAGGCCAGAAGAACATTGGAATAGTCAAGTCTAAAGATGAGAAAAGCATGGATGAGGATTTTAGCAGCAGATGAGCTGAGGTAGCAGGGAACATTAGAGGAGGTTTGACCCGGTGGGCTGGGCGAAGGGAGAGAAACAGTAAAGGCAGCAGAACGAAAGGTCTCAATATTTGTGACAAAAAATTCCATGAGTTCCTTGCACTTGTTGTTGGAGATTTGGGTGTTCGAGGCAGGAGAGGGTGAATTGGGAAGATGGTTTGTGGTGAAGAGAAGTCGGGGTTATCTTTGCATTCATGGATAATCTTTTAATAGTGAGCAGTTTTAGCGATGGAGAGCAGGACAGGTTGATGTACATGGCTCAGATAGATCTGGTGATGGATGGTTAAACCAGCTGTCTGCCAAAGATGTTTAAATCTGCGTCACTCAGACTTAAGGGAGCGGAGATGAGGGGTATACCGGGGAACAAATAAAGTGAGAGTGTGTAATGGTTTTATTGGGGACAAGGGCATCCAAGGCGGTGGAGAATGTGTGATTTACCAGATTTCAATGCAATTTGTGTATGACTTATAATTTTGTAATATATGAGGATGTTGGTTCAAGGTTTTAAAAGGTGACTAACTGGAAGGATTGGAAAGCAATGGAATGAAGGTTGCGGAATTCTTAAGGCGAGAGTGTCTGGTCACATAAAAGTGCTATGATTAAGAAGTCCCTAGGTGAAACGCTGCATGATAAATGCATCCCTTGCATCTCGAACAACAAGATGCTCCATACACCATATGTTATATCCTCCAGTCTCCTCCTCACCAACCTCTTCCTCATCAGATAAGTGCTACAGGTCATCTTCCTCCTGCACCTCCAATCTGCTTTTTTGAACATTGTGATTGTGACAATAGGTCACAATTATTCTGGAGACTCTGGCTGGCGAGTACTGCACGGAGTCTCCAGATCAAGGCACCTGAACTTGAGCATCCTAATGCTCTGCTCTACGACACACCTTTTAGCCTGGGCAAATCAGTGACCTGCCTGATGCATTTGTTTGTTTCTTTATTTGACAATCTAACCCTGCTCCTCAGATAGGTCTGGAAGCTAAGCCTCTCTGTAGATCTCATGAGTTGGATATGGTCTTCTGTGCATCTGCCCCCTCTGTTGCAGCCTTATCTGTGACCTTCCTGCAGCTCCTTCTTCATCATTGAAACTCCTCTCCATCCTCCTTGACCTCCTCCACTCCAATAAAGCAGCTAAAGCACCACCCATAATTAACTTCACCTATTATTTGGTAAACGTCCTCCAAAATGGAAGCTAAAGCAAACGGTGATCACAGAAAAAAATGGAAGCTAAAGCAAACGGTGATCACAGAAACAGTCCATAACAAAAGTGAAAGAGCAGCTGTAAATGTTGCAGCTTTATTCAGATCATGGTTACTTTACTCACAGGTCAGTCAGGATCCAATCCCTAACAGGCTTACCCGGTAACCTTGCCAACCTGCATGGAACTCGTGATGCTCTAGTCAAAATTACATCTGCAAAGATTTACATATATTCATGAGCAACCTGCCTCTCTACAACATAATCAATGTTACTCACTGCCGATAATACTGTGGTGTCCAATAAGCGTGGGCAGCATTTCTGGTATTCTAACACTCACCCGACTCTTTCATGCCCATCCTACCAGGCGGAGGGGTGTGGGGTGGGGTGATGGTGGGTGGCAGAGGGCATTGGTTAAAATCAAGGCCCAGGACCCCCCTCACTATGAAAAGACTGAATCTGGAAAGTTTCCAGTTGCTGCTTTTTGGTACACCCATCTCTCTCAAGACTTCACTACAGAGAGGTAAGGTTCCAAGTTAAACAGCTTCCTGGATTTTTAAAAAAATATGATACATATTGTCATGCAGACCACCTGCCAAGAATGAGGCATATTAATTTTGTCATATGAACTGTTGCTGTAGTGAAGAAATGACTTGTTTGAAGATCACCAGACACTGGCCTGGAAGGACAATTGCAGACTAAGAGATGCTGCTTGATACGAAGGATTATTTTTTGCTCCAATTAATCTAAATGGATTTTGATCACCAGATATTGAAGGTGTAAGGAAGTGCATTCCAGAGACTGCTAAGGTAATGCAAACCACAAACCTCATAGGAGAGACTGGTCCAAATAAGGAACTAGTCACATGACTAACCTGCTGGGCAACCTGGTTTTTTTTTTGAACAAAGTGATTCTTGACAACGCAGCCGGCCGCTGACGTCATCAGACTGCATCAAGCGGCACACATGCGCTAACAGGCTCCTGCTCTCTGTGCATGCACAGCGGTCCACATTGCCAGGACTGGTTGGTGCATGCGTGGGGGGGGGGAAAGGCGTGGGGGGGGGGGAAGGCGTGGGGGGGGAAAAGGGTGGGGGGGGAAAAGGGTGGGGGGGGAAAAGGGTGGGGGGGGAAAAGGGTGGGGGGGGGAAAGGGTGGGGGGGGGAAAGGGTGGGGGGGGAAAAGGGTGGGGGGGGAAAAGGGTGGGGGGGGAAAAGGGTGGGGGGGGAAAAGGGTGGGGGGGGAAAAGGGTGGGGGGGGAAAAGGGTGGGGGGGGGAAAGGGTGGGGGGGGGAAAGGGTGGGGGGGGGAAAGGGTGGGGGGGAAAAGGGTGGGGGGGGAAAAGGGTGGGGGGGGAAAAGGGTGGGGGGGGAAAAGGGTGGGGGGGGAAAAGGGTGGGGGGGGAAAAGGGTGGGGGGGGAAAAGGGTGGGGGGGAAAAGGGTGGGGGGGGAAAAGGGTGGGGGGGGAAAAGGGTGGGGGGGGGAAAAGGGTGGGGGGGGAAAAGGGTGGGGGGGGAAAAGGGTGGGGGGGGAAAAGGGTGGGGGGGGAAAAGGGTGGGGGGGGAAAAGGGTGGGGGGGGAAAAGGGTGGGGGGGAAAAGGGTGGGGGGGAAAAGCGTGGGGGGGAAAAGCGTGGGGGGGGAAAAGCGTGGGGGGGGGAAAGCGTGGGGGGGGAAAGCGTGGGGGGGGGAAAGCGTGGGGGGGGAAAGCGTGGGGGGGGAAAAGCGTGGGGGGGAAAAGCGTGGGGGGGGAAAAGCGTGGGGGGGGAAAAGCGTGGGGGGGGAAAAGCGTGGGGGGGGAAAAGCGTGGGGGGGAAAAGCGTGGGGGGGAAAAGCGTGGGGGGGGAAAAGCGTGGGGGGGGAAAAGCGTGGGGGGGAAAAGCGTGGGGGGGGAAAAGCGTGGGGGGGGAAAAGCGTGGGGGGGGAAAAGCGTGGGGGGGGAAAAGCGTGGGGGGGAAAAGCGTGGGGGGGAAAAGCGTGGGGGGGGAAAAGCGTGGGGGGGAAAAGCGTGGGGGGGAAAAGCGTGGGGGGGGAAAAGCGTGGGGGGGGAAAAGCGTGGGGGGGGAAAAGCGTGGGGGGGAAAAGCGTGGGGGGGAAAAGCGTGGGGGGGGAAAAGCGTGGGGGGGAAAAGCGTGGGGGGGGAAAAGCGTGGGGGGGAAAAGCGTGGGGGGGGAAAAGCGTGGGGGGGGAAAAGCGTGGGGGGGGAAAAGCGTGGGGGGGAAAAGCGTGGGGGGGAAAAGCGTGGGGGGGAAAAGCGTGGGGGGGGAAAAGCGTGGGGGGGGAAAAGCGTGGGGGGGGAAAAGCGTGGGGGGGGAAAAGCGTGGGGGGGGAAAAGCGTGGGGGGGAAAAGCGTGGGGGGGGAAAAGCGTGGGGGGAGGGGGGGGAAAAGCGTGGGGGGGGAAAAGCGTGGGGGGGAAAAGCGTGGGGGGGGAAAAGCGTGGGGGGGAAAAGCGTGGGGGGGAAAAGCGTGGGGGGGAAAAGCGTGGGGGGGAAAAGCGTGGGGGGGAAAAGCGTGGGGGGGGAAAAGCGTGGGGGGGGAAAAGCGTGGGGGGGGAAAAGCGTGGGGGGGGAAAGCGGGGGGGGGAAAAGCGTGGGGGGGAAAAGCGTGGGGGGGGAAAAGCGTGGGGGGGGAAAAGCGTGGGGGGGGAAAAGCGTGGGGGGGGAAAGCGTGGGGGGGAAAAAGCGTGGGGGGGAAAAAGCGTGGGGGGGAAAAAGCGTGGGGGGGGAAAAAGCGTGGGGGGGGAAAAAGCGTGGGGGGGGAAAAGCGTGGGGGGGGAAAAGCGTGGGGGGGGAAAAGCGTGGGGGGGGAAAAGCGTGGGGGGGAAAGCGTGGGGGGGAAAAGCGTGGGGGGGAAAAGCGTGGGGGGGGAAAAGCGTGGGGGGGGAAAAGCGTGGGGGGGGAAAAGCGTGGGGGGGGAAAAGCGTGGGGGGGAAAAGCGTGGGGGGGGAAAAGCGTGGGGGGGGAAAAGCGTGGGGGGGGAAAGCGTGGGGGGGGAAAAGCGTGGGGGGGGAAAAGCGTGGGGGGGGAAAAGCGTGGGGGGGAAAAGCGTGGGGGGGAAAAGCGTGGGGGGGGAAAAGCGTGGGGGGGAAAAGCGTGGGGGGGAAAAGCGTGGGGGGGGAAAAGCGTGGGGGGGAAAAGCGTGGGGGGGAAAAGCGTGGGGGGGAAAAGCGTGGGGGGGGAAAAGCGTGGGGGGGGAAAGCGTGGGGGGGAAAGCGTGGGGGGGAAAAGCGTGGGGGGGAAAAGCGTGGGGGGGAAAAGCGTGGGGGGGAAAAGCGTGGGGGGGGAAAGCGTGGGGGGGAAAAGCGTGGGGGGGGAAAAGCGTGGGGGGGAAAAGCGTGGGGGGGAAAAGCGTGGGGGGGGAAAAGCGTGGGGGGGAAAAGCGTGGGGGGGGAAAAGCGTGGGGGGGGGAAAAGCGTGGGGGGGGAAAAGCGTGGGGGGGGAAAAGCGTGGGGGGGGAAAAGCGTGGGGGGGGAAAAGCGTGGGGGGGGAAAAGCGTGGGGGGGGAAAAGCGTGGGGGGGGAAAAGCGTGGGGGGGGAAAAGCGTGG